>NC_137896.1:52859103-53101603 GCF_963455335.1 Martes martes | reverse complement strand
CATCTCAGAGACTATGGAAGATACATGGAGGTAATACCAAAGGGTTATGGGAGAAAGCAATGAAAGAATCTGACTTTGACAGTAATAAGGGGGAAAATAGTCTTCATGTAGGAGATAGCATCTCCAAATTGCACCTTAAAGATCAATAAAATAATATCCGGATGAGGAAGAAGATTGTGTTTCCAGCAAAAGGAGAAGCATGAACAATGGCTGGAAGATTTGAAATAATTTGGGAAGGCTTGAGTATAATCACGGGAATATATGGTAGTCTGTGTTTAAGATAAAAGATATATGAACATACTAACATATGCATGTGGAAAGTAGCCAAGGATAAGGGTCAACAAATAGGAAAGAATCCAACAGAATGACTGAGGGCTCCTGGCAAATTAGAAGCATGTATATTTAACATAGGCTTAAAGTTAAGAGAGTGAAAGTATATGCAATGACTTTGCCAGCTTTTACTAAGAAACATTTTGCTGGATTTCCAACTCGTAATAAAAAAACAATGATGATATTAGTAGAAAAAGTGACATTTGTAGAAAAGTCAAAACTTATCATGAGCAGTATTAAATGTCCACAATATAATGGAACACCCAATGCATTTGTGGTAAACCTAGTGGATAGTTTAATCCCTTTGACCATCAGTGCCTTGACTTCCAATACCATAGAAACCAGGCAGTGGATATTACAAAGAATACACAGTAGGAAATTATGGAGAAATAATGAGAGAATTAACAGTGTTACAGAATAGAGGGCTGACACTGTCAGTGAGTACAAGGCTCACATGCAATCCAGAGGAGGAGAGGCAAATGAAATTGGAACAGGGGTTATTGGGCTGTCTACATTAAAATGGTATTGAGAAGGGGAGATGAAGGCAGAGATTTACAAAATAAGAAAAAGAAAGATGAAGTCAAAGAAGAAATGGTGGAAATTCACTAATTTGAATATTTGAATAATTCAATAACTTGAATAAATAATTTCAAAAGATTCAAAAGTTCTTGAAATTTAAGGTTTCTCAAAGACGTTTCCACCAAATGACTGAGGTTGAAGACTCAAAATAAGAGAAAATGTGATGTTTTAAAGAAACTAAATGTAATTTTAAAAAGACTAATAAAGCTTTCACACTTTGTTCTTTAAATTAGATTTCTGCTTCTCCAGTTAAAATAGTTCTTCATATGATCTTCCATGTCTTTCACAAATACTGGCTCCTGAATTAAACAAAACAAAAAATGCAATACTGGTGTCTACATGCCTGTTTTGTCTCATTGCAATGCTATGTTCATACTCTGTCCCCTAGTATTCAGCCTCCAACCTGCATGCGACACCAAATATAGACACTATCTCCACTGAAAAATCTTTCCTAAACCCATGCTCCTTCCTCTAAATTATTCTCCTCTACTTTTTGTTGCTAAATCACCCTATGCAACCATCTAGCAAGCCATGAAACTTGTAATACCAAACTATGACTATCCTTCCATGCAAGGCTCTCTCCCATGGATTGTTAGTATCTTGAAAAGGCAATATCTTATTTACCTTGTATCCTTAATATATGGATGTTACTTGGTAAATATTTGTTGAACTGAAATATATAATACATCTTAATGTTCTGATTATATTTGTGGGTACCCATTTTTTTTATTAAAAAAAAAAGTGATAGCAACTAATGTGAATTGATCATTTACATGCCAGACTCTATATTCAGTGAATCACTTAACGCAGTAATCCTATATTACACACTATTATTCCTATTTTACTGATGAAGAAAATAAGCATTTTTATATAATATTTATAGTACTAAATGTTTTGTACATGATCACGGTGATTATCACTCTAGAGCTACTTGTGCTCATGGGTATATCATCTGAAGTGTATCATTCCGCACCAGAAAGCATGGCTCACAAAAAGACAGTGGTTATTTCCCAGGGCAGGAAGAGAGAGATATACCCTCAAGGAAATATATAAACATTTCAGTGAAAGAGATGTGTAATTTAGTAAATGCCATTCTGATGATTTTGAAACCTCTTGAATGTAGGGGTGAAGAATTGCCTACCTCCTCAATGAGAATCACTAACTGTGCTTAGACATATCACTAATGTTCTAAAATGAAGGGCAGAAGAAACCTCACTCATATAAATTTCAAAAGAGTAACTTTGCTGATTGATGTTGGTAGAACAGAAACCTTATCTGACTGGAAAATGTACCAACGTCTTTTTATTTCCAGAGTTGAGAAAAATTAGAAAACGTGTCTAATAAACCAACGTTTGCTGGATTTATCTCCTGAAGAAGGCAGTGGGTGGACTTAGGTAAGAGGCTGGGCCCATTGATTAAAAGGTAGATATATACGTTGCACATGGAACTCGTAATGTCTACCCTTTTTTTTATTGTGTTATGTTAGTCGTCATAAAATACATTATTAGTTTTTGATGCAGTGTTCCAAGATTCATTGTTTATGTAGCAAGTACCTTGACTTTCAACCTTAAAAGTCAATTTGGCAATCACCCACAATAGAAAAAATTTACAAAGTATTCCTAGTATAAAGTTCCTTCCTTTTCTGTGATTACTTTCCAGTGTAGTTATAAAATTGCACTGACAGCAGCAAGATTTATTGAAGAAAACATTATTTCTCTATTTGAAAGAAATAATTCCAGGTGTCTAAGTCAGCTAGAGTCAAGGTGCCATAATGAACACCAAGTTCATCTCCTCCTCCCTAAAACAGTAATAAACAATGGGAAAGGAGGTACACACATACATAGGACAAAGGATAAAGGATCATCAGGAGATAGAACTTATAAAAAATGAATAAAACCTCTAGAAGACAGAGAACTGGTAGAGAAGTAATACAGAAGCTGGAGAAGTTCACAGTCTGTGTAAGCATCATCGGGAAAATTGCAAAGTGTGACTTGTGTGACTTGATCTCCCCCATAGAAGCTCAGAGATGCTTTCAACTTCAAAATGCCAAAGATAACTGTGAGAGTTTGGTGTGAAATAAGAATGATATTTGAAAATCTATATAAAGCAAACCTGTCCTTCCACCACTTTCCCTTACCCTTACTCAAGAAAACTGGTGTCTGCCCTCAATAAAAAAGTGAGAGAGGTATTTTCAAAAGGTTTTAAACGTTCCTTCAAGAAAGACTTCCTTGCTTACTCTCCCTGGAGTAAAGATCCCGCATGTGCTGTGTTCATGGACACATAGTTTCAATACTCTTTTATATTACTCTAAACAAGCAAGCAAACAAAACAAAACAAAACAAAACAAAACAAAAAAAAACCACTTTTTATTTTACAATATGTTTTACTTTAGGGAAAAAAAAAGGTAGCAAATTTAGCCTAAGGAAATCCTTTATATCTCACACCCAGTTTCCTCTTTTATTAACATCTTATATTAGTACGGTGCATATGTACAACTAATGAACTAACGTCTGTACATCTATACATTCTTATTAACTAAAGCCCATCCTTTATTATATTCCTTAGTTTTTACCTAATGTCCTTTTTTCGGTTCCAGATCATACCCAGACTACCACCTTACATTTTGCTGTCATGTCTCCTTAGGTTTCTTTTGGCTGGGACAGTTTATCAGACTTTCTTTGTTTTTGATGACCTTGATTAATGTCCAATACTGGTCATTTTCAGGTTGGGTATTTGTACTCCCCAAATAAGATTTTCAGATGTTGTTCCTATGATTAGATTGAATTTATGGTGTGTCTGGAGAAAGATCACAGAAACAAAGTGCCATGCTTATCACAGTATATCAAGAATACATGCTATCAACATGGCTTATCAGTGATGGTGTTAATCTTGATCACCTGGCCGAGGCAGTGTTTCTCAGATTTCACCAGTAGAAAGTTACTCTTTTTTTTTTTTTTTTCTCCCTTACTATCCTCTTTGGAAGAAGTTACATAGTGCATAGTTCATGCTTAAGAGTGAGGTGTTGGGGCGACTGGGTGGCTCAGTGAGTTAAAGCCTCTGCCTTCAGCTCAGGTCATGATCCCAGGGTCCTGGGATCAAGCCCTGCATGGGGCTCTCTGCTCAGCGGGGAGCCTGCTTCCCTTCCTCTCTCTCTGCCTGCCTCTCTCCTTACTTGTGATCTCTCTCTGTCAAATAAATAAATTAAAAAAAAAAAAAAAAGAGTGAGGTGTTGTGTTCCTATTCCTTGGGAGCAGATTAGTAATGTGAATTATTTTGAATTCTTCTACATGAGAGATGTATCAATCTATCTATCATCTATCTACCTATCATCCATCTATGCAGTCTATCTACCCAGTCACTTATTTTATATCAGTATAAACTTATGGATATTTATTTTATACTTTAGGATATAATTTACTACTGAGTTATTTAATTTTTTGCTCAAATGTTCCAGCTTGGGCCACTGAGTGTTCTCTCAGTTGGCTCCTATGTCCCTTTGGTATGCACCCATTGT
The DNA here is from genome assembly GCF_963455335.1 of Martes martes. NCBI lineage: Eukaryota > Metazoa > Chordata > Mammalia > Carnivora > Mustelidae > Martes > Martes martes. The sequence goes on along the minus strand of NC_137896.1, from coordinate 53,097,180 downwards.
TGTGATTATTTTTTGAGCATTTTCTCACTTTCTGACACTACAAAATGCTTATCTTGTATATTCTCTGTACCAGCTTGGATAGGCCATGTTTCCAAGGAGTCCTGGCACCTTTTATTGGAGAACGGTATCAGAAACCAAGATCTTGAGACGCCTGGGTGGCTCATTGGGTTAAGCCTCTGCCTTTGGCTCAGGTCATCATCCCAGGGTCCTGGGATTGAGCCCCAGGCTCTCTGCTCAGCGGAAAGCCTGCTTCCTCCTCTCTCTCTCTGCCTGCCTCTCTGCCTACTTGTGATCTGTCTGTCGAATAAATAAATAAAATCTTTAAGAAAAAAAAAGAAAAGAAACCACGGTCTTGGCATTGTGGGGTTATTACCTTATTTAACATATGAATAGAAATCAAGGCTCACAAGATATTTAAGCACATCTTCAATGTGAAAAAGAAAACTTAAAATATATAGTCAGAGTCATTGTGCATCATTGTGAAATTTCAGAACACCAAGGATAAAAGGGATATATTTACAGGTTCCGGGGGGGGGAAATGGCTGGGTTTTTTTTAACAATGGGAAATAGCATTAGGTTGGCGTTAGATGTTTCAATCTCAACACTGGATGTCAGAAAAAAAATAGAAGAAACTTAAAATAAAACATTTTCAGACATGAGGATGTGGAAAATGCATATTACATCAGCCTTTCTTAGGAGGTTAGTGGATGTTTTTGTTCCAACAAAATGAAGGAACACACCATTAAAAAAAAAAAAAAGGACCATATATCCTGAGCAGGATCAGGGATGTGGGGGCACAGGGGGAAAGAAACTCTAGGCAAGACTGTGCTTCTCTAGAATAAAATAAATGTAAATGCCAAAGTGGCAATTCTACAATATGCCTAATAGACCAATTGGTCCGGGACAATGCAGGGAGATAGTGGTTCTAACAGCATCATATCCAGGAAAAAATGTGACTTAAGGAACTTTCTACTATTCTTGAGACTCTGAGCAACTCAAACAGGTTCTTAGATCAGGCAGTGAAAGACAATTAAACGGGTGAGTTGACAGATCTTAACTCACCTTATTGTGGTAATCATTTTGCAATATATATGTATATCAAATCTCGTTGTACCCCTTAAACTATGATAATGTGATATGTCAATATCTCTCAATAAATATATCTCAATAAAACTGGGGGAAATGCAGTTAGAAATGTCAGAAAATAAGCAAATTTATGTAAAACCCAGCAAAAAAAAAATGGTGAGGGAATGTTGTCAGAAAACACTACTCGATGTTGCTATAAACAATATCTATGCAGTCAAAATGATGTAAATCTTGATTAATTAATGGTAATTACAAAACTATGAGGAGGCAAGATGAGAGGAAATGGGATGCTCTATATGGCTAAATCTTCATTCATCAGGGCAGGAAGTCAATACATAATGACTAAAACTGATGAATCAAGGAATAGCAGAAGTGGAAAGCTCAGGAGAGGTAGAAAGAGAGAGCTGTTCTTTTATTATAAGCTCCATATTTCTTTTTTCTATCCCAATGATATATGTGTTATTTAGATACAAAATGAAAATGCATTGCACTTCCATATATAGATACAACCTTAGGCAACCAGTTAAATGTTCTATGGTGGAAGAAACCAGATTCTCAGTTCTTTATTTCTCCATTGAGACAGAGAGAGAGCACTCTTGATTTGCGACTCATTAGCATATAGATAGAATTGAAGCCATGACGTTTTTTGAGCTTGTCCAGAAAGGGTCTGGGAAGATAAGGAAAGAAAGCCTGAGATAGAACTCAGACATATCCAAGAGAAAGGTGTCATAAAGGTCAAGGGAAGAAAATTTGGGGATTGATCAGTAATCATAAAGGAGGTAAAATTTTTGAGTTCTTGTCATGTTTTGTGGAAAGTCCTTTTATGTATGTATTAACTCATTCGTCCTCCCTTTGATGTTGATGCTATTATGCATATTTTCCAAAATGGACAAAATAGGGATTTTGTATAAATTATGTAAATTTAACTCAGGTTCACATAGTTTATAACCAAGGGGCCTGGGATTTAAGCCTGTAGTCTCTCTCCAGACACCATGTTCTTAGCAACTAAGTTATATCATGTCAAACACTGCTGAGAATTCAAGCCAGCTGGGGCTCAAGAGATTTCCTGGCTTTGGTGTCCACTGCAGAGACTGCCTTGCCTTGAGGAAGTACAGCTCCCCTTAAGCATGGCTTGGGCAGAGACTTACTTCACAAACAATACTCAAACATCTAAAATGCTCACATCTCTGCCTTGGGAAATGTTGAGTGAATACAGACTCCTGATAATATAAGACCCCTACATTCAAGGAGCTAATACAAAGCTGAACTCCCCATTCATGACAGTCAAGGTCTAGAGAAGCTTCTCAGTTAACACATTCATCCTTCCACCCCACAGATCCTGTTACAGGCAAAGAATGTTTATTTTTGGTCCTCACAGCAACATCTTCTCCAATTAAGAAACAGGTTCTGTTTTTATTCTCTTTTTTTAAACTGTGTGTGCGCAAGGAGAGCTTGATTATGCTAATCAACATTACTCAGCTTCTAGATTAAGCAAGTGCTCTCCTTTAAAATCTAGGAAAGCTACAGACCACGAAATTGGGTTAATTTGGCATGCTTTTGCTGTGTGTGTGTGTGTGTTGTACAGGTGTGTGTGCAGGCACATAATGAGAAGGACAGTGCCTGAAGAAGAAAACACTTCTACTACTTTGATATAACTCCCCCCATCTTGACAAAAGAGACCTTTTGTTCCTGGCTGTTCTCGTTGCTGTGGTTTCCAGTGATTGTTTCATTTTTCCTGTTCCTTTGTGTTTTTTTCTGTCCCACCCTTTCTTCTCTGGTTCTTTCAGGAAACCCCCAAGTTCACAAAAGGCCTAACTTACCACAAGAGCATAAAAATGTTAGGAGTTTACCTGTTGTTGAACAAATTAAAGGCTGGTGCAGAAGGAAACACCTTCACAGAGCATTTCTATTGCATTCTAGCCTACGGGCAAATTCATCTCACTTGCTCTTTTTATTTCATGCATATTGATTCTAGGACGTTCCTTATAGATATCCGATGCATCTGCTCCCAGAAAAGAGTGAGGGCATGTAGATGTGCAATTACACTAGTGGAGAAACACAGCAGGTGCATTCAGTGAACAAAACATACTCTTCATTGGAGGCTTAGGCTTTCACTAAACAGAGTGCCCTGATTTGCCCTAAAGCTCTGTCTTCTGAGCCTCAGTGATGAGCAGAGAGGGGTGAGGGCATGGGGAGGGGGTGCACCCGCTAAGCTGAATGGAAGCAGAGCCAGCTCAGAGCATTTTAGCATTAAAGCAAACACCTCATTAAGAAACACATAAAGCCACATTGGCTCTGCTAAAGATGGGGGCAATGAAAACACAACCTTGGTAAAAATAGCACACGTTTACTCTCCATACTGGTATTTAATCCATTATGGAGTCATTTCTGTCCCTTTTTCTGATTCCTTTCGGAAGCCTCCTCCCATGCTGGTCAATGAGAACAGCTGTGCTTATCTAAGCAGTGGGGGTGCAGAGCCTCAGACTGGAGTCAAGGTGGCTCTCCTGGTGGCAGCCCTGGGGACTTTGTGGACACAGCTCATGGTGTCACAAGGGGACACTTGGAGACCTTTTGAGACCTGGTTCATCCTACTGTCATATTTAATCTTTATGTGAAGTGTTGACTCTCTAAGATGAGAGGCATCAATAATGATAACACCTATGTCAAGCCGGGCTTGAGTGTATAAATTTCTCCAAATATTCCTTATTAATTAAATAGGTTGGAGCCACTCCTATGGCAAAAAACAAACAAACAAATAAGCAAACAAACAAAAAAAGCCTCAAGTTTAATGAACTATCACAATGACAACTGGTTACATGGTCTTGATTTTACCCTCTAGAAACACTCTCAGGGAGGAATTAGTCTCACTATATAAATATTTTTTCTATCCCCAAATCAGCCCAAAATTTCAGGTTAAACTGGCTTTTCCAGTTTATGGGAGAATGGACAAGTTTTGGTGATGTGCATTTTGTAATTTCCAAAGCAGGGGCCCTACTCTATATAAAATATAGGCTGTAGAGTTTCAGTTTGTCTTTGTTTTATACAGTGATGGGTTTTTTTTAAGTGTTATTAAATTATAATACAAATTTAGGACCTGGAATTGTTGATAATTTGTTTCAAGAGAAACAATGCTTCTTACAGCTATTTATTGGAAGGGGAGAGGATGAGAGAGAGAGAAGCTGTCGGGCGCTGTTGGTGTGCCTTCCTCAAAGGTCTCACTTTTTACCTGCTCTTCTGTGCTGACCAGGTTTGGCTTTATTGTAACCATTTTAACCTTGGTCTTGTATTCTTTTATATTCTTGTTTCTTCCAACAAACTGCTCTTTCCCTGAGAATTTTTCTACCTTACTTAATTCTATAGCCCCAGCATATGGACAGTACTTGTCACATAATAGGCACTTAATTATTGCTAGTTACATAAACGCTTAATAAATATGAAGCCTAAATTTACAGAAACACCAAACCAACTGTGAAAAAAATCTTAATCTAGTCTGCACTGATGAATGAGAAATGTAGTCGCTTCCTTAATAAATACATTACTTGAGTAGCAGACTTGGTACCAGAACTTAGATCACTGCAACCTCTCTGCTTCCCCATGCTGTTCCTCTTTCTCTCCCAAGGCTGCCTCTCATACCTGACTTCACATTTCCTTTGGAGTCAGTTCATGTCTGAGCTGGGCTGTGGTCAGAAGTGCACCAAACTTTCGTGTACTGATTCAGAAAGATGGGTCAGGGGCACCTGGGTAGCTCAGTCAGTTAAGCATCTGCCTTCAGCTTGGGTCATGATCCCAGGTCCAGGGATTGAGCCCCACATCAGGTTCCTTGCTCAATGGAGAACCTATTTCTTCCCTCTCCCTCTGCCCCTCTCCTTGCTTGTGTGCTCTCTCTCTCACTCTCTCTATCAAATAAATAAAAGAAAGAGAGAAAGAGAAAGAGAAAGAAAGAAAGGAAGAAAGAAAGAAAGAAGAAAGAGAGAAAGAAAGAGAGAGGAAGGAAGAAGGAAGGAAGGAAAGAAGGTGGTACAGTAGTGATTGCCTGAACCACCAGGCATTCTAGAACTGTGCCAGGGTTCAGAAAGAGTCCCAGTGCTGGGTAGTGGTGAGTACCCTGTGAAGATATGAGTATGTTGGTTGTTGTGCTGGAGGGAGTGGAGGTTCAAGCACCACACATGAAATTTAAATAAGCCCCTGCTTGCTGAGCACCTGTTTTGGGCAAGGCATTCCAGCAGATGCTCAGGGTAAGGTTGGCATTTAAATATTAATGAATTTACCTAAGATCAAATATTAACCAAGCAGGAAAACTGCTGTGACTTCGTAAAAGGTCACGGACTCTGAAAAGAGATGTGGTGCCTGAAGACCTGAGTTTGAGCTAGATGGCTGTTTCTTAGCTCAAAGTAGGCACCACTGGGCCTGTCATTCAACTTCTCTGAGCCTCAGTATCTTTATTTGAAAAAAAGTATTACGGGAGAAAACTTTCAACAGTCTATAATAAAACACTAAAGATGGCTTAAAAAATAATGTGTTATCTCATTTAACCAGAAGTGAGGAAGTAGGTCATTCTAGAGTTGGTGAACTCAATAACTTGTTGGTGATGTGAGGACACTGGGCCCTCCCACCTTGCAGCTCTGCCATTCTCAGGGTGTCAGAAGTGTCTCCACAGAAGCCACAACATGGCTTCACCAGCTCCAAAAATTCAATCCTCATATGGCAATGTCCCAGAGTAAAAAATGCGGAGGAGATGGTCAGCATTTACCTGTTTATTTGCATTATCATTTCCCCATCATCCTCTTGGCTCACAGGTCAAACTGGAACTGGGTCCCAGCACCTACCTCTAGATTTGCCCGTGGTAAAGGAGGGGGTCCAGCATGACTGATTCTGATGAGCAGGATTCATTTCCTGGGGCCCAGGCCAACACCGTCACACACCTGAATGCAATCCAGACTCCGACAGTAAGGAGGAAGGAAGGAATTAGGACTTGGTAGGGAAACCAAGTGCCTGCTATCGAAGCCTAACCTGCAAATCTTTTGTGAGGCTTGAAGTAATGGGAATGAAAGTGCACTTTGTAAACTATAAATCACTGCACAGCTTAACATTATTATTTCTGTCATAATTATATTTGCTAACAGCTAGTGTTCGCACCTGGGGCATTTTGCTTCATTTCTTCCCTGTGAGGAACGTCATAATAATGAGTTATCCAGGAAAGGGAAAAATACCAACTTGTCTCCAAGTTCCTGAACTTAGGTAAATATAGCTGTTAGCTACTAAAATTAAAATATCTATGTACTTTCTCCAGGGGAATGATTGTTTCCTGTTAGTTAGAATTTGAGAGGGTAATTGAGATGAGGCCTGAAGACCAATGAGGCAGAGAGGTCAAGGTGGACAAATGCCATCTGGGGTAGTGGCCTCACTCCCCCCAAAATGCTTTGGAGTAGAAATATCCCCAGATACATATGCCTATACCATGGGGTCCTACCCTACTTGTCAGAAAGTATTGGTCCAGAGGAGGACACCAGACTCACACTGGATCAGTCTTATTCTCTGTGTGATGAAGTTTAGAACTGAAACACAAACCTGGAAATACCAAGGGCTCTGATGGGAAGGCCCACAACCTCCAGTGCCTGAAGTGCTTAGCACTGCCATGGGCCACTAGATCCCACAGGATACTGTAGTACCTTACCTAGGAGGATGACAATTTCTAAGCAAGCAAGACATTTTCCCTTCCTTCTTGATGCTTTCCCTTGATCTTGTCCCATCACTGACCACTAACCTGCTAGTACAGTCAGCTGTTCCTTTCTCACCTTCTGAATTTCAAAATTTTACATCCTCAAAATGGAAGAGAAATTTTTCTTCTTCTAATGAATCATTCCTCTTATTATATAAACATGCTCCTATCCATGCCAGCCTAAAATAATAACATGTCCTTTACCTATGTCACCCTCTAGAAACTGCCCCATTTCTTTATTCCTATTCACAGCAAACCTCGAAAGGATCATCTTGACTTGTTGCTTCACTTCCTCTTCTCCTATTCCCTCAGGAACCCACTCCAATTAGGCTTCTGTTCTTATCATGATGGCTACAGTGGGCTTGTCAAGGTCATTAGCAACCACAGCTCCATTAAACCTCATTGTCAGTCTTCAGATCTCTGTAGGAGAACCAGGCAGCAATGGCACTTGAAAGAGTATCTCTACTGAGTGCCAGCATGCCATTCAGAATGTTCTCTTTTGACTTTACTGCCCCATTCTTTTCTGTCTCCTTTCCTGTTCCTGTCCTCTTTTCCTACTTCCCATTTTGAAGTGGCTCATGGCTTTGCCCTTGGACCCCTTCTCTCCTCCACCCAGGCCCACCACCCAGGTGGTCTCACGCAGCCATAGCTCAGCCCTTTGACCTATTCTCTTTTCTGTCCACACCCACTCCCCAGGTAAAGTCTACACTGATATCTCCCAAATGTCCACGTATGCAGCTGTCAATCCATATCTCCAGGTGAATGAAGCATCTCCGATCTAACAGGTTCTCCGGCAAACTCTGGATAACTCTTCCACACAATTGCTCCTCTTACAGGCGTCCCTGTCTCCATAAATGGCAAGTTGATTCTGTCAGTTGTTCAGATAAAAAACCTTGATACATCTCTACTGTATCTATATCCACTCCATCTAAAACCAAATTATGTTGGCTTTATATTCACAAATGCCCAGAATCTGACAATTTCTCATAATCTTTACCACTAATGCTTGACTCTAGGCCATGAATATGATGTCTTATATGAATTATTGCAATATTCTTTACTGGTCTCTGTTTTTCCACCTTAGGCGTCTTACAACCAACCATAAGCCCCAAAATAGTCTTTAAAATTTGTCAGATTATGTTACTCTATGCTTAAAACACCCAAATTTCTTCCCAGCTCACTCAGAGTAAAAGACAAAATTCTTACATGACCTACAAGACACTACTTGATCTGGCTCCCTCCTCTACATCTCTATCCTTATTTACTATCATGTCCCTACTTCCCATTCATTCTGCTCTGGCTGCTTTGTCTTTGCTCAAATATAGCACAAATCCTCCTTCCCCTGTGACTTTGCACTGTTTTGTTTTGTTTTTTTTTCCTTCTACCTGGAACATTTTGCCTGTTGTTGGAATAATCCACTCCATCACTTTCTTCTGATTTCACTCAAATGTCCATTATCCTATAGGCCTTCCCTTTCAACCTTTGAAAATCTCATATACCACTAACTATTAGTATTTAATGTTACAGGGCTGCCCATAAGTTTGTGGGGCCCTGGGCAACTATCTTTGATAAGGTCCCTGTCTACATAAACCATTTGACCCTAAATTGGCATGTCAGAGCCATTTTGACAGCCCAATCCCATGCAACTCCATGAAAGATATACTGCCATGACCAGTGGTACCCTCCTAGAACTGAAATCTGGATATAAGGCCCTACAATAACCCTATCCATGTAAGTAGCAGGCCTTTTCAGGGAATTTGGCTCATCCTGTGCAAGAGATAGATACTCAGAGAGTGCCCCAGAGTAGGGAGCTGGGGCCAAAGTCTCTTTTCAAATTTGAAATATCCTAACTAGATGGCACTGCCAAGCCCAACTTGTACTGAACACCACAGGGACTTACAGACTTTTAAGAAAGGTACTCAAAGAAGCAGAGCTCCCTAAGATGCCAAACCCAAATCAGGCAGTCTACTTGGCCACTTCTGAAGACAGTTTTTTCTCTATACATATATGTTTTCTCTCTGTCTCTGTCTCTTTCATATGTTTACATTTGCTCATGCGTGCGTGCACGCATGCGCACACACACACACACCCCTACATACATGCACACACAACACATATACTCAATGTCCCAAAGATTTACTATCAACTTCCGAAACAGTATACATTTATTCACTTAATTATATATTTTGGATCCAACCATACCATAATAATTTTGGGCAAGAGTCTTATCTGTTTTACTCACTGATGTAATCCCAATGCACAATCACCACAGACTTATGATAAATATTTGTTGAATGTGCAAATTAATGATTGAATGCTGTCTCTAAAATATGTTCCTAATATGTCCCCAACATGGAAAAAGGACTTTACTGTACTTATCTTGCTTTTTTTGTTTATAAACACTACCATATCTCAGATCATTTAGAAAAGATCCCTCTTTTTAATTTTACTGTTGACATTAGAGTGGTATGTTTTTAGATATCAGAGTGGTAGCTTTGGGCTCAGACACAAACTTTTTTGTTATAGTAACTGGACATGTCATTAAAGGTACAGAAAGAGGCAGGGCATCATGCAGGAGAATAGGAACACATTTCAGAATGAGTTATATGTTTGATTTGGAGATTTTGAAGAAGGGACCTTCAGTGGTAGCTCTGGTCACTGAATGGAACAAGGCTTGTGAGATATGATTAGCAGGCTAAATTGAGTTTTCAAAGCTAATAATAAAGTTAATAATAAAAAGGCAGTATTTTCTTGTATAGATTGATTTTATTGATCTCCTGGGATCTGACATTACATTGACATTTCTATTTGAGGGGCAGGTTACTCACACTGTTGGAGGACTTTCTACTTCCCAATGTGTTTACTCTCCTTTCCCAAAAAAGGGATGACTGTCCCAGGCATAGATGAAACAATGGGATAACAAGTAGCCTACCCCTTCTCCATCACACTCCACAGATGGGCAAAGTCTACCCCAGTTTTTCCTGCCATTCTCTCCCATAAGTCCCGGCTTCCCCTCCCTGTCTGGGATGTCAAGCCACAGTGGGCACAGCCCTGCAGCCGGCCGGTTCCTTCTCTCCCTGTAGAAGGTCACCATCTGTCTGAGCAGCATTTTCACACTGTTCCTACACCTGCTATGTTGCAGCTAATTGTGGCTGAGCCCTTAGGTAGCACCTGTCACATTTCCTTACTTTCTGTCATTATTATTATAACTTAAACAAAAGAGAAAACAGGAAATATATAAATATATGGACATCAAAATTGTGGTTGACGTTCTTTTTCTCACAACTCAAGGAAATATCATGAAATGCTGAGACTTTGAGCTATGCCAGCCATTTACTAGAAGAGTGTTTTTAAAGTGTGTTCATGATAAAATAACTCTTCAGAATATTAATAGGTATCAAATAAAGACAGGATCAAATACTAATAGATGTTACACAAAGAATGGGTCAGGGAAGTGGAAAACCCTGGCACAAAGTTGATTACTTTAGCATAGGGCCTTCTACAAGCTTAACTATGCTCAGGGGCAATGTGGTTCCAAGAGAGAGGGCTCCAGCTGCAAGCATTTGCCAAACCAACCTGACCACTGAATGCAACTGACTTCTAAGAACATCTTGCAGTTCTGTAACACTCTTTGGTCAGTGCTGTTGAAGAGAAAGATAACTTGGATAATTTTGCATAAATTAACATAGCATCTAACTTAATAACATCCCAGAACTGTATATATCTTTCCTTTGTCTCAAATGACATTAAAGACTGTATATTTGTATATTTGTCTCAAATGACATTAAAGACTGTATATTTAAACGCACAAGGAAAAAAAACAAACAAGGACCAAAAATGGCTGGAAGGGTGATTTTAAATTGTTCTTTTTATTTAGAATTACCTCCCTTTCCAAGTTTCAGAATCTCAAAGGAAAAAAGGTCAGTTGAATCAGCCATGATTCTTGTTTTCCTTCCCTGGCGATACCAGCAAACACTAACTCGGCGTCATATGTACTGAACTGGTAAAAAGGAGGTAAAATCAGAATGGCAAAGATAAGACAGTGGCAGAGAAATGAACTGGAAAGCACTTTTACCTTCTCCACCTAAGATAATGACACGGGTAGCCTGATTCTCATAAGAACCTGTATTTGCCTTAAGAAGATGCAATAAATCTGGGGTGCCTGGGTGGCTCAGTGAGTTAAAGCCTCTGCCTTCGACTCAGGTCATGATCCCAGGGTTCTGGGATCGAGCCCCACATCGGGCTCTCTGCTCAGTGGGGAGCCTGCTTCATCCTCTCTCTCTGCCTGCCTCTCTGCCTACTTGTGATCTCTGTCTATCAAATAAATAAATAAAATCTTTAAAAAAAAAAAGAAAAAAAGAAGATGCAATAAATCTAAAGGAGAATCCCACGACAAGGAGCAGTTGAAATTTAAAGTAGGAAAAAAGAAACAACCAGGATCTAATGGATTGATACAAGGAAAACATTTGTCTATACTCTGCTCAAAATATGTGGGTGGGCATATGAAAAAATCAAACCGATAAATCTATCCAAGTCATGAAAGCCGTGATTTGTTAAATTTTATTTCTTATTACACTTACAAATGCAAGCTTGTTAAATAGCCTCTAGGCCCATGTTAATATAAAGATTGAAAACACAAGTTATTTAAATATTACCCAAGTGAGATAGGTGGCAAGTCAACCACTCTTGGGACGAAATCAAGTCTGAAAATAAATGTGATAATACAGAACACAACTAAGAGTAAAGTATTTAAAATGCCTTAACAATTCTTGAACTTGGATGAATGAAATAATTAAGTTATTTGTAGTAAATTTCTTAACATAGGAATATTTTGCCTTACTTTTTAGGTTGTAGACCCACTGGAATTCAGCAAAAGAAAAAAAAAGTATATAAATTTCCCCTTTTTTGTTTGATTAGTTAATTATAACTGAGATCTAGTTAGCTTCAGAAAGAGACTCCACCAAAAACTGTTAAAATTAATAAATGAATTCAATAAAGTTTTAGGACACAAACTCAATATATAAAAGTCAGCTGCATTTCTAGACACTAACAGTAAGTTATTAGAAAGTGAAATTAAAACAACAATTCTAAGGGCACCTGGGTGGCTCAGGGGGTTAAGCTTCTGCCTTCGGCTCAGGTCATGATCCCAGGGTCCTGGGATGGAGCCCGCATCGGGCTCTCTGCTCAGCAGGGAGCCTGCTTCCCCCTCTCTCTCTGCCTGCCTCTCTGCCTACTTGTGATTTCTCTCTGTCAAATAAATAAATAAAATCTCTAAAAAAAACCAGTTCTAGTATAGAACCAAACAAGATCCTGAATATCTGAAGCAATCTTGAGAAAGAAGAGCAAAACCGGAGGTATCACAATCCCAGATTTTAAGACACCCTACAAAGTTGTATTAATCAAAACAGTATGGGGTGCCTGGGTGGCTCTGTTGGTTAAACATACAACTCTTTTTTTTTTTTTTTGTTAAGATTTTATTTATTTATTTGACAGAGAGAGGCAGCAAGAGAGGGAACACAAGCAGGGGGAGTGGGAGAGGGAGAAGCAGGCTCCCATTATTTTTTAAAAAGATTTTATATATTTATTTGAGAGAAAGAGAGAGAGGATGAGCAGTGGGAAGGGGCAGAGGGAGAGAAAGAAGCAGACTTATGTCGATTTCACTTTTCTACCTCGGGAGGTTCTCAACATCATTTGTGTAACAAACCGATTTTCCCCAATGACCACAAAATAATATGACAGATTTACCTTTAGGACTTTAGAACATGAGGATTTTTAGAAGTAATCATATTCCCATACTGTACCCTTGAAGAACATGAGATGCTGTTATGTCCAGACTGCCAGAACTTCATTCGGCTGTGCTTCCAAATGTCAGTCCAGCCCCTCTTCTGTTATACCACGGCTGCTGCCCCATCTGGATTCGCTCTTTTTTTTTTTTTTTTTAAGATTTTATTTATTTATTTGACAGAGATCACAAGTAGGCAGAGGGGCAGGCAGAGAGAGGAGGAAGCAGGCTCCCTGCTGAGCAGAGAGCCCCATGTGGGGCTCCATCCCAGGACCCTGGGATCATGACCTGAGCTGAAGGCAGAGACTTGAATCCCCTGAGCCACCCAGGAGCCGCCTGGATTCACTCTTTTTGTGAGAACAGCCCACTCTAATCTGCACACCCACCTGAGTGCCAGAAGGAAGAGCTTCAGTAAGCCTGTGTCTCTTATTAGGTAAGATTTGAATCAAACCATTCTTCTTGGGTTATCTGTGGAGGTGTTGGGAAAGTCTTTGATGGGTTTTCTTCTGTTGATCCTATTTAGAATGCACTGACCACTGGAATTCCTTATTTCTAGAGTCCCAATATTTGGTTCTACTGTACCATAGTATGATAACTGCAGTAATAAGCACTTAGATACACACACACACACTCACACATGTAACCGAAGTTACACACATATTACAGACACACTCAAGCACACCACCCACCCACATACAAATGCACACTATACCTACACCATGCATTACATACACCACCCCACACATGTATGCTCAAAACACACACATGACTGCCTCACAGACACATGTATACCACACACTACATATACATATATGCGTACCATCCCATATACACATGTGCATACCACACACACTATGTATCACACACACGCACATACACTACATGCTTCTCATCTACAGTGATAGGCTCTGAATACAGGTCTTTGTCTCTTGTCAGACAGATGTTGCCTGAGTCCACTTCTGATTATTTATTCTGATATCCTTCTGTTCTGCTCATTCATCAGGAGATGTCAGTATCTGATTTTGGAGAATCCTGGGGCCTGAGCTGTAACGAAGTTCCCAGAACCAGAACTCAGGCCTTGCTGTCCATGGAGTCCATGCTGTTAGACACGCCTAGCTCTCTGTACCTGTCCCTTTTGGAGATCATGGGTCCCAGCCTCAGTCTCCCTACTCAGCTAAGTTGTGAATACTCAACCTTGTGGCAGTGAAAAATTCTGAAATATTTAAACATTGATCACTTTTGCTTGAAGGGAGTTAGTTCTTTCTCCTTCTTTCTCCCAAATTCTGGTAATTTTAATGATTCACAAAGATACAGGTAAATGAACAAATACTACAGCCTTTCCAAGGAACTCTAAAAGAAATTAATTTTTATTAATTAAAAAAATTTTTTGCTATGTGCACAGAATTTAAATAACTGAGGTTTTATGTGTCATATTTCCTTTGAGAAATATGTTACTGTAATTCAAGATATTTCTAAGATGGAAGGCATATGTGAAATGTCAGAATGAAGACTGATCGGTATAGAAATCAATGCACAGAAGTATACCTAGGATTCAGATGTCCTCATTCTTCACCTATTATAAAGAAAGACTTTTTCTTGGAAAAAATACTTCAAAAAAGTACGGGATATGTGGATCTGCTATCCTGTGACAGAACAGAGAGGCAAACGGGTGGTGCTTGGTGGCCATGACAAAGCCATATGACGGTATTGTGTATATTTAAGAGTATTTTTTTTTTTAACCAGCCAGAAATTCATCTTGGAAGGGAGACATGGGGAGAGGATATCCCTCACAATCAGAGGGAAAATAAACATGAAGGCAGCATCACTCATTTCATCTGTGATAATAAGGAGACTGGACAAGCTTAATGCAATATTCACTAGAAAGTTATGGAATCACAGAGTGAACAGATAGGTATCTTCATAGTACAAGATATTCAGCTTCTTAAATGAAAACAGGTTGAAGATTTTTTGGGTTGCATTAAAAACCCGTGGTGCCAAAATGCAAAACAAGGGAAGACTCTAAAGGAAACTGATTTGGGATTATTTTAGATTTAATAGAATAATTTAAGCCAACATTTGTGTATCACAATCTGGAAAGCTCAGTATTAAATGGTTACTCACTTGCAATGGTTACCTTGAATGATTACCCATTCAAGGCATATAAACTGGATCAAAGGGGAACCTGGGAAAAAGTGCATGAGTCAACATCCACACAGGCTATGAATCTTCTGCCAGCCTAAGCTGCACACACAGAACAGAGAGGGCACTCGTTTAAGCTGCTTGCAATAGGGAGTCAGGGAGGTCCAGCAGAAAAAGCAAGAGCTTAGTACAAAGAGAAGTCTATTTGTCTCAGGACCAGTTATTTAAGCTCTCAGCTTCCATTTTCTCATTTATTAATTAGGAAAATAAAATGAACCTTTGTAAAATAAGGCTTCCTTTCAAGGCTTTAGCGCGTTTAGAAACACAGGGATTGACAAGTAAGAGCTAAAAAATGTTCATTGTTTCCCCGTCTTCTTGAAAATTTGCATACAATGAAATACTGTGGTAATGTCATTGAAAATTTCAAACTAGAAATGGTGTCCTCTTGTTGGCTTCCCTATTGGCTACTGTTTGTGGGGGAGGAAAAACTTGTCTTCTACCTTCTTGAATTTTTGCCTGAGGGTATGCAAATTAAACGGAGGAAAGAAAGTAACAAAGGAAGAGGCCTCACCATTATTACTAAGATTTATGTGCATAGCAGTTCAATGAAAAGGAGAAAAGCCCCAAGAAATGGTTAATCTGGAGCTACACATTATTCTAACAAAGGAAAGGAAGAGTTGATAAATCATGGGAGAGTGACTAGGAAACATGCAAGGGACCTAATAGATAATGGTGATTTTAGCAAGGTCTGTTTATGAAAACTCAGTGTAGACTCTGCTTCTCTGGTGGTAATGATGAGGGAGCAGGAGGCTGGCTGAGGACAAAGCAAAAGCTGGCACCTTGCACCCCATCTCCACCCGCTCCCCTCGGTAATATGTGTGACATTCCTCAGGCACCCCTGACTGCCATAAATGAGAAACAAATAGTTAACTTGCAGAGATCACAATCTTGCAAGACAGGAGTCTCCCTTGGTTTATGAACGTCCTAGAAATCTACAAACAAAGAAGTTACCTTGTGCTATTGATAATTTCCAGAGGCAAATAACTCAGTTCTTCAAGCCCTAATGTCACCCTCCCCTCCATAAACAAAACTGAAGGAGGCTGAGTGAGAAGGAAATGTAAATATAGTTAAATCTCTTCTGAACCTAAATCTCACTAACAAAGACACTTGATAGCAGGATTGTGACATCCCACCAGGAATCTCCCGACTATCTTGATGTTAATGGCTTGCCAAAAGACAACATTGATCAAGCCACAAGGCCTCTGGTATCCCGGCACCTTATAGGCCCTCTTTAGCATATGAAAGCTCTGTTGAAACCTCCCTTCCCCTCACCTTCCCCCAACTGCAAGGTACAGAACCTGCCATTTCTCACAACCGGGGGCAGCAGCTCTTTCTGCCCGCGGGTCCTTTCCCCGTGCGTTAATAAACCACCATTTTGGACCAAAGATGTCTCAAGAACTCTTTCTTGGTCATCGGCTCCAGACCTCACCCCACCGAACCTCACCTAGGTTCTAGAACTTCATCAGTAAGAGTCACTCTTTTCCTGCTACTGTGTGGTCAGTGCCACCACAAAAAGAAATTTGTGCCCTGCTCAGGCAGGTAAGGAGTGAGGGTCGGGCTGGGGGGGGGGCGGTGAGGAAGAGCACTCTTCTTATATCCGTTGATTCTCACCCGTCTTGAGCTCAAATAATCCTTATGCCAAAGCGGCATACTTTGGGGTGGCATGTACTGATGCCCTTCAGGTTGAACAGTTAGTTTATAGATGTAACTTACTCTGAATATTAGAGAACTATCTGGGAAGAACTTTGATTGAAAATGTATCTATCCTGAGATATCTGAGTTTCTGATTCCTGAGTGGAATATCTCAATTATGTTCAAAAGCAGTTCAAAGGAAGCTCTTAGAAGATCAGCTCCTCAGAATTTCTGCCCAACCTAATAGAGGTTAAATGAATTTTCAGGTCAGTTTTTCTTAAAACAGAACTTAGGTATACTTCCTGGGTCTTTGCCATGCATTTATTCATTGTATTCACCATGAAGCTATTCTGGTGTGGTCCCAGACCAGACAAGACCTCCCAGTAGTAATGAATATTAATGTTATTGTGGTAAGGAATACAATCCTGTATATAAATAATGGGGAAAAAATTCTTACTGTTTTCGAATTTAATGCTTTTAGAATGGTTATTTCACTGAATGGTAATTTGCTTATATAAGCTTGTAGTGTTTACAAAATTGGAAACAGTGAGAAATTATAACTCAGAAATTCTAGGATTCTGGGTTCATCTGGTTCATCCAAGCCACCACACAGCACTAAATAGGGTGAAACTTTTAGAAATCTGAGTTCTTCCTCAACACTCCCATTCCAGAACCAGGTTGTAATTGTATAGTCAATTGGTGCTGATTGTATTCTTTCCTATTGTCAAGTGGTTCTGTTCCTTCTGCTACTTCCAGTCGGTAAAAACAATGTAAATAGCATTTCTAAAGTAAGACATCATGAGAATATGTGGTTCAAATGCACCTGACTGAAAGAACTTTCGAGGATTTGCCTCTGTAATTGTGATCCCTTCCCCCTTTAAAGTGTCCCTCTTTCTTATACCATTTCCACTGTAGGATGCCTAAGAAAATGTGTAGATTTATGAAGGAATTATTTCCTCGTGGTTTGTTGTTTAAAGGTTGGGTATTCCTGGAAGCCAGGCCTAGAAGGTAAGGTGTAAATTTTCAAGCTGTTATAATTCCAATTTTTTTGAGTGGACTCCAAGCCGACATTATATATAATCAGAACGTTACTATATCCCATACTCTTTCTGTTCCTCTTCCTGGCCTTCCCTGACTGAAGACCAGTGGCTTCAGTGAATTCTGTTGAACTGCAGGGTGGTTTTGTGACAATCACAAATGAGGACTAGGATGAGACCACAAAGTATATATCCACTTGAAGCTTGAGGTTAGATTTCAGGATTCGGCTTTCTTGCAACATGCATGCCTGGTTGGATTCTTCAGTCTCCAGATGCATTGGATGGATATGATTGCATTGGACAGATGTCGGCTAGCCTGAGCGTACCACAGCATTTCTGCTTTTGCAGTCCTTCTGCTTGTGCTGGTTTTCATCTTTCCCCAGTGCATTTCAAAAATTATAACTGCATTCATTATTGTGGAGAGCACAGGTGGGTTTCAGAAAGTTGCTTTGTTGAATTTTTTTAAATGCACAAAACCAATGGCACCAGGCTTAAGACAAACTATCAGGACCAATGATTAAACCCTTATTTCGTATCCACATCCACTACGATACTGTTTTGCTGTTACTTGTTACCTTTTGAAAAGGCAGTAATTCTTTCACATCCCCTTGAATAATTAGGCCAAAATACTTAAAAGGTTATTTATAGTCAATTAGAGGCTGCATTGTGTCCTCCCAAAATTCATATGGTGAAACCCTTACCTTTGGAGATCAGTTTCAGAAGTGGTCATAAGGGTGAAGCCCTAATTCCGTTTGGGTGTCCTCATGAGGAGAGGACACAGGGAAAAGGTCAAGGGCATAGCAGGAAGGCAGCCATTTGCCAAGGAGGGAGCCTCAGGAGAAGCCCACTGTGCTGGTACCTGGATGCTGGACTCCCAGGCTCAGGACTGTGAGAAAATGAATTTTTGTTGTTTAAGCCACCAATCTGTGGTATTTTATTATAGAACCATTAGCAATCTAATACATAGTCCATGTGGGGATTTAGTTCATTCTGTTTTAATTCCCAGTTTTTATTTCTTTTTAAAGATGAACTTTTAAAGAAATAAAAAACAAAACCTTTAGCCTCTGAATAATACTTTTTTTCTTATTGATTAATAATAATTCTAGATTAGTAATAATGCCATGATGAGAAAATCAAATTTAACATTCATTTATTACATTGTTCTTAATACTAACAGGCTCAAAATATAAAATTCTTACTCAACTCTCATTTATCTGCTAATGGGAGATGGCAGAGGTCACCAGACCCAAGATGGTATGTTACCTCTCATAGTATCATCATGCCCCTCACTGTCATCTCTGCCTGATTTTTCATCAGACTCACACTGACCACTATGGCTTTGACATTAAGCTATGTAAGTTACGAATAAGCAGAAAAAAATGAGTTAATAATAGTCATCCTTTGATAGCAATATCTAGTAAATACAAAAAGCAATACATCCTATCAAAGAGATAAGCAAAT
Source organism: Martes martes (assembly GCF_963455335.1). NCBI lineage: Eukaryota > Metazoa > Chordata > Mammalia > Carnivora > Mustelidae > Martes > Martes martes. The sequence goes on along the minus strand of NC_137896.1, from coordinate 53,078,264 downwards.
GATCATAGAGCACCAATGCCAAAAATCAGTCATACGGGATCAGTAGAGTCCTGGGTTCTCAGTGTAGTTCCATTAAAATGTACAAATTATACCGAATAGACTTTCAGTTTATCTACCTACTCCCCTGAGGTTTAGGAACCCTCAGTGGTCTGATAACTAGTTTCTTTATTTTCTTTCTTTCTCTTTCTCCTTCCTTCCTTCCTTCCATCCTTCCTTCTTTCCTTCCCTCCTTCCTTTCTTTTTCTTAAGATTTATTTACTTGAGAGAGAGTGAGCGAGCAAGCACGTGCACATGCACACGCAAGGGTGGGGAGAGGCAGAGGGAGAGGGAGAGAGAGAATCCTTAAGCAGACTCTCTGTTAAGCAAGAAGTCAAGATGCAGGGCTCAGTTCCTGGACCCTAAGATCATAACCTGAGCCAAAATCAAGAGTCAGGTGCTTAACTGAGTGAGCCACCCAGGCACCTCTGCTTGCTACTTTTTAAGGAGAGGGAATGAAGACAGAGTTAAGGGTTATCCCAAGGAGAGAACTTGTGTTAGACTCCTATTTATAGGTGAGACCCATGAGAGGCAATTTGTTTTGTGGGTAAACTGAGGAAAATTACTCCACTCCCGGAACAAGATTATAAGACATTTCTTTCCTGATCTTAACTCTGGGTTAAGAAGAGGACAAGAGAGAGAGAGAGAAATGCCTTCTCTGACAATCCCTGACAACCGGTTCAGCCTCATGTGACTTTAAGGATGGAATAAATGCTACCTATGTGGTTCTAATTAGTAGTAGCCAAAAATTTAAGTTAGATTAATTTTAGTTTTGTTCTAGATGGTTTGCAGAAATGAACCATCTCTAATAGGATACTCCCTTAAACTGCATCCAAAATAATTTTCACTAATGATACATATGAGAAAATTCACTTATGGAAAAATCATGAAACACTTGAAATAAGACATAATGAGCAAATGTTGAGAAAATGACTCACTGCAGAATTAGAATAAAAATTTTACAGATGCTAACAGATAAAGAACATAAATATGTAATATATCTAGTCATATTTGTCAAAAGTATAATGGGCATGGTCAGGAGAATTTGAAGAGGATTAAATAGAGCTACCAGAAATAAACATTCTAGTAAAAAAATGTAGAACACAAGGGAAAAAATTACAACAGACTGCAAATGGCAAAAAAGAACATGAATTAAGTTGTAATGTGCCTCTGAGGGAATACTGCAGAGTATGGTACAGAGGCTAATGAAATATGGAAATATGAGAGAAGCAGATATAGGGGTTGAGTGGAGGGATCTAACACATATCTAACAGGACTCCATAAAGTGGGGATGGAGAGAAGAGAACAAAATAAATAAAGGGTCAGAATTTTGCAGAAACAATCAGAGACTCTAATCAACAGGTGTGGAAAGTCATCCACGCAAACAAACAAAACTCCACCCTTAAACACAGCATACGATAAGAGGAACACTGAGTATGGCCCCTGATTTCTCAAAGCAATAAATGCCAAGAGTCAAGGAAATAACAGAAGCGATGAGAAAAATTGCCCGTCAGCTTTGAGCCATATATAGGAAAAAGCTATTTTTTGCAAAACCGTGTGAATCAAAAACACAAGTTAATAAAAAAGTTTAATTACAAAAGATGCTTACTAAAGAAACTTCCAAAGAGTGTACTGCAAGAAGAATGAAAATGATAGTAGATGGAAGGTGTGAGGAAGGAATAAAGAGCAGAGAAATAGTAACTTTTGAGCATATGGGTAAATCTGGCATGTATCGACTATGAAACAATAACTGTGTTCAAAGAATGGAGATAAAAACAATGCTGAAATAGAATACCTCGTATCGATACCATATAGTTTGGACAGAGAGCAGAAATTAATGACCCTGAGGTCCATGTATTTTTCAGCAGGGCAGAGATACTGCTGAAATTATTAAAATTTATAAAGTAACTCCCTGCAGAACAGAAACAGAAAATGCAGCTTCAAGAATAACAAAGGAAAAAGAAATGTGAATGAAGAGAAAGCACTCCCCAAAGATGAGAAATCATGGAGATTATATAAAAAAGAGAGAGGAGAAAGCAACCGCAAACTATAGAAATATAATCTACGTGTTTTGGAAATCATATTAATATTCTTTGATGAAAATGCTTCCATTATAATATAAAGATGGTTGGATGTGGATTTTTAAATTCCAGCATGATGCTGGAATGATGAAAGGATAAAAATAGCCAAATCATGTGAAAAATTAATCAAATGAAAGACATTGTGGCTACATTAATGCCAGATAAAACAGACTGTAAGAAAATATATTCTGATAAAATTTTCAAATGACTAGGATGATATAATGTGTGTATATATATATAATGTAGATATACATATGTAATGTGTATATATATACATAAGTGTCGACAGAGCTACAAGACTATCACAACCACCACTTGAATAGATGCTTATGCATTTATATCAGTACCTGAAAGTTTTATCAGACAAAAATTTAGTGAGGTGCAGGAGATTTGGACTACACCGTTGTCTTAGCATCTGATAGGAATACATAAAGTTCTACATCCAGTAATGGGAAAATTAACATCCATTCAAGTTTAAAAATGGAATATTTATGAATATTGATTATACTACACTTTGAAACAAATTAAATACATTTTCAAGTTTCATCATCATGTAGTGACTGACCTCCAACTAAAATGAATAAATTAAGAAATCTTTACAAAATAATTAAAACTGTACTCCTTAATAATGTCATAGATAAGAGGGTGCCTGGGTGGCTCAGTCAGTTTAGCATCTCACTCTATTGCAGCTCGGGGCGTGATGTAAGGATAGTGAGATCCAGCCCCAGCACTGGGCTCTGTGCTCTGTGTGGATCCACTTGAGATTCTCTTTCCCTCTGCCCCTCCCCCTGCTCACATTCTTTTTCTCTCTCTCAAAATAAATAAATAAAATCTTTTAAAAATGTCATAGATAAGAAAATGTCATACTAGAAAGTATTAAGTGCTCAGAAACGTATGTGAACATTATACCTAGGCATAAACAGAACACAACAAAAAAAGAAGGAAAGAAAATTTCAAAACTCTCCTGAATATAACAGAATGTAACAAATTAGATTGAATAAAGGGAAAGAACTCCCAGGTTCTATTTAGAGAGAACATGTTGGAATTGACATGATAGTACAGTCTCTGAACATACTTTATCATTCTTCCCAAAAAGGAGTATGAAATAAATAACCTGATTTTGTCTCTAGAAAATAAGTTTCATGGAGAGATTTTAAAGTGTTGTATTTACAAACATAGAGTCCTATACTGAGTAGCTGTTTGCAACTCATCTTTAAAATATTGTCTTGTGATAGTGTTTTTTTCCCCAAGCATAGAATTACGACATCCAACTAGACAATATTTTCATTGCATTTCTGAGGTCAAAAAGAAATACTTACCTTTCTATGGGCCGGAAACTCTACGTGTGTGTGTGTGTGTGTGTGTGTGCTCATGCTTGTGCATGTATATGCATCTATATGAGGTGCATGCTCATGTTTGAGTGTTACATGCATAAGAAGGTGCATGAGCATGTGTGCACTTGTTCATGTGTGTTTATGAAGGTGCATGTGTGCTTGTGCATGTCTGTGTGTATGTGAAGGTACATGTGCATATTTGCACAAACATGTATAATGTCCATGTGCATATGTGTGCCTTGCATGTCTGTATGTGTGTACATGAGGGCGCAGGTGTGTGCTTATGCACATGTGCGTGCATGATGGTGCATACACATGTGCATGTCTTTATGTGTATATATGAAGGTGTGTGCACGTTCTTGTGCACACATGTGAAGGTGCATGAGTGTGCTTGTGCATGCCTGCATGTGTGTTTATGAAGGTGCATGAGCATGTGTGTGCTTGTGTGAGTCTGCATGTGTGTATGTGAAGGTGCATGAGCATGTGCATGTATGCATGCTACTATGTTATTCACTTAAGAGTAAAATCAAGAGTCAGCTTGTGATGGGGTGTACCCTTACTTCAATCACAGTAAAAGAGTAAGGGAAATTTTAGGGCCTTGTTCTGCTGATCTTCATCCTCTGAAGTCTAGTGTTTAGTTCTGGCCAGTTGTTGACCTTAATGACAATAAGTCAGGAACACCAGAACCCTTGTTACTTTGCTTCAAGGGAGGGAAGTCTTCCTGTAGAACTGTCTGAGCAGGTCCTCTTCTCACTCCTAAACAATGAGGTTTCCTGGAGTGAGAACTCCATGCAGTCAGTGACAGAGCCAGTAGTTATGGCAGATGATGTAGCTACGAAGAGTATGCGGTCTAACAGTTGCAGTGGCACAAAGATTGGGCTCTCTTCCAGGGTGGTAAGAGGAATATGGAAAAGCTGTTTTTTTAATACTCAAAAAAGATAATAGTGGGAAACAGGAGAAAATGTGAGATGAAAGAAAAAAATAAAAGTCTTCAAACAAGCAAATGGCCAAATATAAGTACTTTTAAACTGAGCAATCAAAGCCTGTCAAGGGGCATTGAAAAAATGTGGGATACCATAACATTCTGTAGCATTTACAAAGAGAGGAGAGGAGAGGAGAGGCAGGGTGAAACACCGAGGGTGCAGGACCCCACTGACACACCCTGGCAGGGTCATAGTCAGTTACAGAACAATAACATCTATAATTTACACACCTGTCTTCTTATGTTTATGTACATGCATGAAGGAAAAATGCCCAACAATTTATTTATTTGCACAAGAACATAGAGATGAACTATGCCTTCTTTTCAAACCAAAGTGAAGTGACCCTATTAGCAATCCCCCCGAGACAGCAGATTTAAAGGAACATTCCAAATTAGCCAATTAATTCAAATTTCTATAACTGATACATTTCTCCATAGATGCACTTATATTAATGAAATATGCTGATGTGAGTTTGGTTAATTATTGACAAAGTCATCTTTATAATTGACTAGAGAAATAAACTAAAAAATGTGTTTCTAAGCAACTAAAAAGTATTCCACACTTATTTTTTTAAAGATTATGTTTATTCATTTGAGAGAGAAAGAGCACACACACAAGCAGTTGGAGGGACAGAGGGAGAGGCCAACAGGGGACTTGATCCCAAGACCCCAGGATCATGACCTGAGCCAAAGGCAGACACTTAACCGACTAAGCCACCCAGTGCCCCAAGTATTTTGCATTTAAATTACCTAGTCCTATTACATATTAGAAATTTACTCACATTTTAAGCATTCCAAACTCTGAAGAAGTACTCATTTTCTGATTTCCATTTTTCTAGCTAGAATGTCTGATTTTCCTCAATATTTATTCTGCCCTAATATCTTCATTAATATAAGGGACAATTTGTCTCTGGAAATTATTGTTTAAAAAGAAACTCATCAAGATGGAAACTAAAAAAGGCCTTAGTGTTCTTAATATTAGAAATATTATGTCTAAGGATCCCTTCATAGGCATAGGCTACCAAAAATTTGCCAGCTTATTTTCTAAAATGAACATTGTAGTGTACATGCTCACACTTTAAAAGAAACATTTACTGTCAAATATAACTAAGCTATCCCAGGAAAGTTAATACTCTGGAGCTAACTAAAAAATGTAATGTGATGTATTATTGGATGCTCCCTTATAGATTTGACTTAATAAGTAGGTAGAATCACAGTTACCTGTTTTTTGTCCCTGCCTTTAAAACTTTCACTCGTAAACAACAGAAACACATGTAGAGTTCTAACTTCATCAAGGCCTTGATGAATAAAAGCCAGACATTGGTGTTTGGAACTCCATCTGTCCCTGTAAGAATGGGAATAGGTCAGAGAAAGTCTAGAATGTCTGGGATGCATGGAGCCACACCATGCACTTTGCTGAACACAGAGTCCCTGAGGTCCCCTCAGGGGCCTGGAATTCTGGCCCTTGGTCTTTGTCCCAGGGCCTGATTTAGGGCTGTAATTCTGCTTTAAACAGCAATCTAGCCAACTGAACTCCAGAATTCCTTTCTTGGTCCTGGCCAGTATCTCCATCCTGAAGAGAAGTCCTTGCTTCTGAAATTCCTGAATTCCTCGTGATCAGTACTCCCAGAACACATCTGATTTCCCCTCACTGCCTCCCCTCCCCCATCACAGCAGCTTAGAAACTTGAATCACCAAACTCTTCCCCACCCTCTTGGATATTGATGTCCACCCAGTCGAGAAAAGTCTGCAGTTAGCTCTAGTCTCCGAATAGGGAAACCTCTTATCTTGTTAAAGACCACTTCTGCACTGGGGCTCCTGGGTGGCCCAGCTAGTTCAGCATCCAGCTCTTGGTTTCAGCTCTGGTACTGATCCCAAAGTGGTGAGATCAAGCCCTGTGTTGGCCTGCACACTGAGCGCAGAGTCTGCTTGAGATTCTCTCTCCTTCTCCCTCTTGCCCTCATACTTGTGCTCTTTCTCTCTCTCTAAAATAATAAATAAATCAGGGGGGAAGAAGACCACTTCTGCGCTGCATTGACCTGACTTCCTCATGCCTTCCACAAAGAACAACCCAGCCTACTGCACACCTAGGTCCATGTGAGTTAAAACACACTGAAACCACACAACATGTGGGATTTTTGAAAGCCATTATTCTTCAAAGAATGGCCCCCACCCTCCTGCATTTCTCCTCAGACTACCTAGGTTGTCTCAAATTCTGGTCCTCAGAGCTGTTCCTTCGATGAATGCAATATTCTTTGATACACTCTAAAAGACTTAACTAAGAAATAAAATGTGAATCAGCATCTGTTATTACATTTAGCAGGACTCCAAAGAAATAGGACCCAAGGTAGGTACTATTTTTATTCATTCCAAAAATATATCTTGAACATCTGCTATAGGCAAGTCTCTAGGCTAGACACAGTAAAGAGAAGATTCATTAATGATGAGCACAGAATAGGGTGAAGCTTGATATAATATACATTTGGTAAAATGTACTAATATTAAGAATATAGCAAGATGAATGTTTATATCTGTGTAATTATCACTGAAATCAATGTATAAAACATTTCTAGCATAGTAGAAAGCATCCTTAGGACCCTTTCCAGTCATCCTCCTCCTCCTCCCCCAAAGTGAAATTTATTTTACTTCTATCACTGTAAATATTTTTTTCTTGTTCTTGAGCTTCTTTTTTTTTTTTTTTTTAAGATTTTATTTATTTATTTGAGAGACACAGAGAGAGAGAACATGAGACACACACACACAGAACATGAGGTGCAGGTGCACTCCGGACAAGCAGGATCCCCACTGAGCAGGGAGTCTGAGGCAGGGCTTGATCCCAGGACCTGGAGATCATGACCTGAGCTGAAGGCAGATGCTTAACCGACTGAGCCATGCAAACACTGCTGTTCTTGAGCTTCTTATACATTGAATTATCCATATTCTTTTGTGGCTGGCTCCTTTTACTTGACATACGATCCATGAAATTCATTTATGTTGATGTCTAATAGTCATTATTTTGTTTCTTTCCTATTGCTGTACAGTTTTCTATTATATGAGTATACCACAATGCATCTATTTTACTGTTGATAGACATTTGGATTGTTTCCAGTTTGGGGTTATTATGAATAAAGCCTCTCTGCATGTTATAAATGTCATTCATGGACATATGTTTCATTTTCTCAGGAGTGACAAGAAGATTATGTAGGTCTACTTTTAAAACACCCATTCAGCTATCCTGCCCTTTTTTTTTTTTTTTTTCAGTAAACTTCAATCCATGTGTTACAAATTAGGATTAAGACTTTTTTAAATTTATTTTTTAATTAACATATGATGTGATATTAGTTTCAGAGGTACAGGTCTGTGCATCATCAGTCTTACACAAGTCACAGCACTCCCCATAGCACATACCCTCCCCATGTCCATCACCCAACTCCCTGTTTTTTCCACCCTCCTTCCCTCCAGCAACCCTCAGTTTGTCTGATCTCAGTAATCTCAAAGAGTTTAGCCTTCCCTCCTCCCTTCTTCCTCCCCTCTCTCCCTCCTGTTTTTCCTTCCTTCCTTAATAATTTAAGAGGAAGCTGCAGAGATCCTGATCCTCTGCCCCCCAAAACCTTAGCCTGCACCTCCCAAAGCAAGACTGTTTTCTTATATAACCACAGTGCAGTTATAAATTTCAAAATATTTATGCGTGCCAGATTTTGACCTCAAGATTTGATTTAAATTTAGCATTTGGGCCAGTAGTGCTTCAAAAGTATCGTAAAGTTTTTCTCACCCCAACACACCAAGAGGCTATTGCTTGCAATGTTAATTTTACTTACGTGGTTAAGGGGATGTCTGGTAGATAATAATAAGTATATTGTTACATATATATTGGTATAAGATGAAATTATATAATGTCTAAAGATTGAATGGAATAAAAATTCTGTACTGGAAAAATGCAACATCTCCAGACACAGTCTTCATTGCAAAACGTGGGAATGAGGCTAAATAAATTTTTTTTTTTAAGATTTTACTTTATTTATTTGACAGATAGAGACTACAAGTAGGCGGAGAGGCGGCAGAGAGAAAGAGGGGGAAGCAGGCTCCCTGCTGAGCAGAGAGCCCGATGTGGGGCTCGATCCCAGGACCCTGAGATCATGACCTGAGCCGAAGGCAGAGGCTTTAACCCACTGAGCCACCCAGGCGCCCCATGGCTAAAGAAATTTTTAAAAAATCATTCTTTTTTATGTTTCTCTAAATAGACAACTATTGTTAACATTTTGATGTGCAGGCATATCTTTCAGGATTCTTTTTCTTACAGTAATACAGATATACCTGTGGATTTTGAGTCTTTACAAAAATAAGATTACTTTTTTAAAAATCTGTTTTCTTAATCTCTATGGTGAGTATTTTTCCAAGATAATAATTAGGCTTCCCTGACATCACCCTGACACAATGATATTTCATGTGTTTTACTTTTACCTTCAGAACATAGGATAAAACACAGAAAGAAAGAAATTGTATACATAATTTATGAGGCACATAGGCATAAATTTATATTCTTCTTTGTTATTGTTTGTTTGGACTTGCTCGTCCTCACGCATTTTTGATCTTTCATCTGAAGTCTAATTGGATCCACACCAAGTATTTTTCTCTCCTTTGATGACTCAATTATTCTGGAGATGTCAATTAGCAGGTTAAAAGAATGAGCATGATGATAATGAAAGAGAGACAGGAAACATAATATTGGCCAAAGAACATTAAAATACATTTGAACAGAAAAAAAAATATTTTCCTTTTTTCTTAGTAACAAATGTCTGGTCACGCTTGGTGTTGTCAGGAGGACCTCGTGGGTGGGGAAAGATAATGAGTTTCCTTCCTTCCAGTGTGATAATATCTAGAGAATATCATGAGCTTAGTGTCCAGCTTGTAACTTATTCAAAAAGGTAAAGAAAAATATTAGTTTCAGAGAGATCACGCTATCAATAGAGTGTAGAGTTTGTGGAAAAATAACAAATCTAACAGCTGCCAGAACACCTTGGTAAGCTACTCCGTAATTTGACACCTGAGAGCCTCGCTAACAGGAAACAAGGACAAAAATGGAGTAAAATCACTCCAAATCAGAAAATAACTAGACTTTCAGGGTAGGTACAATCCCAAGAGAGAGAAGGAGAGAATGCCAACATGTAAGGAATAGTGGTCCAAAAACACAGCGCTTTTTTAAAGGGAAGTTGGTTCAGAAGAAAAACATGATAGTATGCAGGAAATCCATAAACCATTATCACTCACCCTAAAATCTTAAGAGAGGCTGGGAATGACTGTAGCCTCCTGTTACACACAGGGTGGGATTTGAGCCAATTTCACTGAATCTAAAAGCATGAAGTACCTTCATTGATGCGTCGTTATGCCTGGAGTATGTGAGGAAAGCAGTATTCAGAGTACGTGTCTGAGGAAAGGAGAAATGGGTTATTTTTCCGGCCAGTTCTTAAACCAATGAGCCCGGTTACTCATGGGAGAAAATAGTGCCCTTGTTCTTCAAGTTTCCCATTAATAAAACAGGCACAATCCTACCTGATTCACCCAGCCTAGAGAAACCACATACAGATCAAATGAGTACACTTAGAAGATCTAAAACCTGGTTAGAATGATAAGCATTTAGAGGTGACAGACTCGGGTAGGAATCGATGGGTACATGTCAGTGCCCCAGCCCTGGATTGTAATTATAACCAACTATAGTTTGTCTTTACCTACACCGAGGCATGTCAAAACTCACATGCACAGAAAGAATCCATGTCTCTACTCCTCAGTCCTTATCTAACCATTTGATGTAGAAGCCCAGGCAATCACCTAGATCTGCCTCCTACCTGCACTTCTAATTGGTCACCATATATTACTTAATGCACCTGCCCAGTCACATACTTCCTTCCATTTCCTTTGCCAAACCCTTTACCAAATGCTGCAACATCTTCACCTTGAATAGTGCTACTGATTGTGATGATGGTGATGACACAATGAGCAGAATGTGCACAACATTTATGTGCCAAGAAATGTCCCACACGCTTTCCACATACCAATTCCTACTAGCCTGGCAATAACTCTGCTAGGTAAGTGTACAGTTTTCTCCATGTGCCGGGCGAGGGAACTGAAGCACAGAAGAGTTCAATAATTTCCCGTGAGTCGTGAAGTGAGGACTTAAGTCCAACCAACATGGCAACAGACTCCATCCTCTTAAACACCACATTGTAACTAGGAAGGCTTCCTTTGCTCTTATTATCCCTTCAAAGTACTTTGTCACACTAAGTCTAGACTATTATGACCATTTTCTCTTGCTCTCAGGCTAAAATTCCAAATTCCTTAATATGACACAGAAGAATTCTAGCTCAGCTTCTAACCTAATCCTTGACCACCTCTCAACGTACTCTACTTGTATGAGATAGCTTTTATTTCTTGGAACACCTCTGTGTGTTATCTTGCCTTGAATAGTCCGTTGCACATTCTTTCCCATCTACTGAGGACATATTCCTCATCAGTTTTACTTGGGTAATTTCTACTCATTCTTCAAGTAGCTGTGAGTAAGCCATTCTTTCTCTGGGAAGTCTATCAACTCTTTCTCAAGATAATTCTAAGTATCCTTATAATGAATTCCTATCACATCTTTTATTCTCTCCCAACTCCTTCTGTGTTACAATTGTCTACTTACTTTACTGTCTCTTCCAGTCGACTATAAGCTCCTTGAAGTTCAAAACCATGTGCTATTTAATTTTGTATCCTCACCAGTTCTGGCATGTAGAATGCACAGTTGGAGGTTCTCAGTGTGAGGTCATTGTATGAACTTCAGGAGTTCGGCTAATTTCCATGAAATTTTATGCTAAGTATTTTGAGTTATGGATGTGTATTTGGGGGTGGAGGGTATGGAAAATAATTGCATTCTATGACTTGCTACTGTGCTAGGTTGCCTCTAGTGAAATAAACTGGGTGTCTTCCAGGAGCAGCTCTATAACATCTGTCCCTGAAAGAATCCCATAACCTCCCAATATTTTCCAAGGTCTGCTCTCCCCATAACATTGCCTGGATGGCACTTCTTTATCCCTTACATGACAAGCTGGACCTGCTTTTGGGGTCATGGTTCTATTTAAATTAAGGAATTGAGGGGTATCCTCAGGACACCCAATCATAATATTTCCTATATAAATTAAATGTTGTCATTGAACTTGGCCTGGGTGGCTCAGTGGGTTGGGCCTCTGCCTTCGGCTCAGGTCATGATATCAGGGTCCTGGGATCGAGCCCCACATCAGGCTCTCTGCTCAGTGGGGAGCCTGCTTCCTCCCCACCCCTTTCTGCCTACTTGTGATCTCTCTCTCTCTCTGTCAAATAAATAAATAAAATCTTAAAAAAAAAATTCTAATTAATGGAGAGCAATAACAGGTAAGATGAGACCATGCAGGAATGAAATGGGTTCATGTGAGTGGTTGGTAGAATTTGCCTTTTTACTTTACAATTGCAATTATCTGTGGGTTTTTAGATTTCAAGGAAGCAGGATTGGTTAAAAGACCTGCTTTTCAGTGGAATTTAATCTTTGATGATTCAGCAAGATCTCACAGAGTTTGGGGGTCAGTGTTCAAAGCATTCATCATCATCGCCATACCTGTGAAAGTAATAGAGATTTCCAGTAGAAGGGTCAGTTTTAACGCCTCTCATTTAGGCTTCATATATGGTTGTCAGGAAGAGAAGAGAAAGGTGTTTAAAAAATTTAGTGGATGACTTCAAGGAGAATAAAGAAAATTTGTATTCATTGTCCGTGGTGGCTGAATTGTTTTTTGTTCTCTAACATGTATTAACCTTCCACCCTCCTTCTGTGGCCTCATAACGGATTCATTATTACTTTTTTTAATGATAAAAGTGTTTGGACCAAGTGTTGCATTAAAAGGACAAGCCTGAGCGCATCCTGAGCACAAAGCCTTCAGCTCTATGAAGTAGAAAGTTAATGTTCACAGGAATTCTCATGTCCTTTGTATCCAACAGAAGGACAATAACACATTAGTCATTTTTCATCTTAATTGGGGTTGGGGGCATACAGAAAATAGAAGAAAAATAAGAGAAACGAGGACTGCCCTTTCAAGGCAATCTGTGGGGATCTCGAAGCAAGCATTATGTTCCGTCTAGCATGAATCAGTCTTCTCAAACACCTTATGATTAATTCCACATAATAAGAGAAGTGTCAAAACATTCAAAACATTTGAATCAGAAACCTGGAGCTCACAAAGAACTCAAGCTGTCTTTAATAAATTAAGACCTTCCTTCCTAACTGGCTGATGGTCATCTCCAAAAGGCTATTAAATAAATCATGACAATAAAAGAAGTTTATCATCTTTTTCCCCAATGTGATCCTCCTCTTTTCTACTTCATTACATTCTAGGAGAAAGAATTAATCAATCCATCTTCTGAGCTACTTCTACACCTTTTTTATTGCACTGATGCCTTAATTGCCAACTTTCACGCGTAAGCAATATACAGTACAGATTGCAAGTTAGTCTCTCTCTAAAGAGTGACCTGACTGAACCCTTGGAGAGCAGGGACTGCCATTGTTTTCTGCTTCCACAGCATTTTGCATAGTACCGAGCCATAAGTAATAGTTAAAAATAAGAATAGCTATGTTAAAAATTATATGCCAGCCATCCTAATCAAGTTACATCTACTGACTTACCTATTCTGTAGAATAGCCCGTTGAAACAGGCATGATTATTGTCCCAGTTTCACAGGTGAAGAAACTGAAGTACAGAAGGTTTAAGTAGCTTTCTGGGACCACATACGTAGTAATGGAAGGAGCTGTGATTCAAATGTAGGCAGTCAGCCTCCAGCCTGTCTGTCGGTCTGTCTGTCTCTCTCTCTCTCTCTCATAGGAAAATGCTATATTCAATAGCTTGGGGAAGTACCACAAATTGGGCTACCAGAAATTGGTCCTATTAGCTAAAGCTCTCAGTGACACGTCAATAGGGTGAGTTTTGTTTGCCTAAAATCTGATCAATTATCCTAACAATATCTATTTAACTTCTAATACCAGAGCCTTTCCCTGCACCTCCTCTCACTATAGACACTGCAACATGGTCCTATGTATCATAGATGTTGAATAAACACATGTTTAATTAAATTTCACTTCTGGCAACATGAAAAACATGATATCTTGAAAAATTATTTCTATAGAACACATTGAAGGGCTGGGAAATATACAAACAAACACAAAGGAAACATTTAAACCCTGAGCTGAAACAGCAAGGAATTAAGATAAATCTCTAGGAGTCCAAGCAAAGAAAGGGCAGGCAAACAGATTTTTTTTTTTTAAGAGTGCACTAAAGCTGTAAGTGCTCCCAAAGCAATTTGCCAATTTTAGTAAATTTAAGTATTGGATTTTTACCATTCACGAGAGGGATAAGAGACAAGGGCTTGGGCCCAAGAAAGTGGAAGATTGAGAACTGAAATGCTTACATGTAATTGGGACCCTCAGAGAGCTAAAGCTTTCATCAGAAGATGAAAATTCAACCAACTAAGGGCGTCTGGATGGTTCAGTGGGTTAAAGCCTCTGCCTTTGGCTCAGGTCATGATCCCAGGGTCCTACAACAGGGTCCTGGGATTGAGCCTTGCATCAGGATCTCTGCCGAGCAAGGAGCCTACTTCCTCCACTCTCTCTGCCTGCCTATCTGCCTACTTGTGATCTCTCTCTGTCAAAAAAAGAAACCAAAAAAAAAAAAAAAAAAACCCTTAAATTCAACCAACTAGATGAAAAAGAACCTGTCTATCTCTGGGATCCATGGTCAGAGCTCTGCAGTGGTGAACTTGAGGTTTGAATTTATACTTTCTATTCAGTCTAGGAAACACAAAGTTTCAAAATTACAATAAGTCACCAGCAGATATAACAAGATACCTGACAAGCAAATGATAAAGCAAACTGTGGATTTAAGGCCAGCATAATCCCAGATCTGAAATTTTGAAACACACAACTGATAATGACCAAATGAAAAAAGAGTAAAGAAAGATCCCTGAGGGCATGATATATTAGGAATGTTGCATACCAACCAAAAATAAGCATAAATAAGTTTTTTAAAAGAATAAACCAGAGAATTGTTAACACAACCCAAAAATAAGATATTATACAAGGAGGACAGGCAGGTTTAAAAACTATCCACATAAACATTTTAGAGATGAAAATCCTGTAATAAATAAAATTTAAAACTTTATGGATTACTTAAAAGACAAACTAGGTGCTGCTAAAGGGAAAAGTAACAAGAATCTTTAAAGATACAAAGAAGGAATTTGAGATAGAAGTGAAAAATACGAAGGAGAGGCAGAGAGACATGTCAAATAGAATGAAAGGACTGAATATAAGTTTCAGAAGAAGAAATTGAATGCAGAAGATAAAATACCTAAAGAGATATTGATGAGACATTTCCACATTTGAAGTAAGTCATGCAATCTTAGGTTCAGTAAGAACTACAATCTTAGGGGGAGCCTGACTGGCTCAGTCAGTCAATATCTGACTCTTGATTTCAGCTCAGGTCCTGATCTCTCTCTTTCCCTCTCCCTATGCCCCTCCTCCCACTTGCTTACTCTCCCTCTCTCTAAATAAATAAATAAAATCTTTTAAAAAAGAGAACTACAATCTTAGGAGAGTAAATAAAAGGAAAAAATATTACAAATAGAACAAAAAACTGCAGAGCAACAACGGAAAAGAGAAGAACTCAAATTGCCCATGACTTAAAACTTATTAACCATGAAAGATAAAACAATGGTGGCATCTGACAGGTTCCATTGGAAGAGCATGTGACTCTTGATTTCAGGGTTGTGAGCTCCAACCCACACTGTAGAGATTATGTAAAAAATAAAATATTATTAAATATTAAATTTATTAAATTTTTAAAATTATAAAAATCATTAAAAAATAAAATAGAATAAAAAAAGATAAGCAACGGATTGTGGGCTGACTTCTTAATAGATCAAAGGAAGTCAGCAGATGGTAGAACACAATATTCGACATATGGAAAGAAAATAATTATCAGTCCAGAGTATAAAAACAGTAAAGCTGTTATTCAAAAATGATAGTGTGTTCTATTTTCAAGTATAATAACTGTCCCTTATTAAAATGAAAAAGAAGGATAGCAGAGAGAGAATGAAGTTCATAAGAAATAGCTGAAATGCACAAAGGAACAGTCAGCAAGAAATTTTCAGCATGAGGGTAGATCTTTAAATACTGAGTGCATAAAAAATAGTATTGCAGATTTCATGATCAACGAAACAAAATACTCAAAACACTGATTAATAATAGCATACAAGTTGGAAAGGCACTTACTAGTTAAAGGAACTAGTCAACTTCATACTCCACTAGTTCTGCTACTTATGATTAAAAGAGTGACAATTGAAATAACTTGTATAAATTCCCAACCAGCGATGGAAAATACAACATCACAATGAGACCTCAATGAAGTGCCACCCCCAATAAAAAAGAGACAGATTAATTAAGAGCAAAATAACTAAATAGAAAGGAAAAAAAAAGATCAAGCTCTTTCAAATATATGAGTAATCACAGTAAATGTAAATAGGTAAACACTCATTAAAATGGCATTCCTATTTTTTTTTAAATCTTTGGTTACCTTCTATATTATTTCAATATATTACTGCCATGACACAAATACCATGGGGACCTTCAGAGGAAGCACATATTTTAGGGAAAAAAAATATTACGAAGAAAGGTAGAGGGTAATGACAGATAAAATGTTGCTATGGCTTGAGTTGTGTGTTCTCCAAGATTCATATTTTGAAACTCTAATCTCTAAGGTGATAGTTTTAGAGTTAGGGTCTTGGGGAGGCTGTGAGTTTCAGGTGCTGTCATGATGATGGGGCCCTCATGATGGAGTTAGTGCCTTTGTAAGAAAAGACCCCAGAGAGCTCTCTCACTCTGTCATGTGAGGACACAGGAAAGTGTGGCCATTTACAAGGCAGAAAGAGGATCCTTATCAGAATCCAATCATGTTGGCCTACAGAACTGTGAAAAATGAATTTTTCCTACGTAAGCCATCAGTCTATAGTGTTGTGTTCTGGCAGCCCTTGTTGGCTATGCAGAGGTTTAATATCTGGAGAAGATAAAAGGATTTCTTGTAGCATAGTTTTCATATAAATAAAATAAAATGTATACAATAAAAATTTACAGAAATTTAGAGGAAATTGATCAATTCACTACCTTAATGGACTATATCTTTCAAGTAGGCAAAAGAAGTTAGTGAACATACAGAAAATCAGAAAAGAGCAATTAGTAATGGTGGTCTAATAAAAGCAGACAAGTAATGAGAGGAACATACTTCAATCAAGCACACAGGAACAGTATACAAGATGACTATGCCCACACCATAATTCAAGTCCCACACACATCAAAAAATCATAGCTCATTTTTTTACCCAAATTCATTGCTCTATAGGTCATAACCACCCAGAAGCTTTTTTATTTTTTATTTATTTTTTTTTTTTTTTAGTTTTTATCTATTTAAGTGATCTTTACATCCAATGTGGGGCTTCAACTAACAACCCTGAGATCAAGAGTCCCATGCTCTATTGAATAAACCAGCCAGAAGCCTCAAAAGGTTTTTAAACAGGCAACAAAATCCTAAATATATAAGAATTGGAAGAAAAGGAACAAGACTATTATTATTCACACATTCTGTTTTCTCAGAAAATAGCTGAGATAATTAATAGGGAAAACATAGAAAAAAGAAAATTTAGCAAGTTTGATAGATATGATGTCTATATTAAAAATCAATGGCACTTCTGTACCCCATCAACAGAATGAAATGTAATTTTAGAAAACACAATTAAAATAACATATGAGGCATATGATGTATATTTTTTTAATTTGATATAATTTTAATTTGATATATGATATATAAATATATATGTAAACAATGAAGTATCAAAGGAAATGTATAAATTCAGAGGATAAAATGTCAGTGCTGAATTGAAATAAATTAAAATAGGCCTAAATAAATAGAACAAAATGCCATATGTAGGGATGGAGAAATGTCTTAAAGTTGTAAATTCTTCTCAAATTAATGAAAAAATTCAATGCAAACCCAATTAAAATTCCAAAGTGTTTTTCTTGAACTTCCTGAAATCAACATATGAATTTTAAAATTTATGTGGAAGGGCACATAATAAAAATAGCTAAGGCAGTTTTGAGGTGAAACAATACAGTCAGGGGTCTGTCCCACAGAGATTCTTACAATAGAACAGTAGGAAAGGACTGAAGCAGGAATGGACAGACAGAACACAGAGAATGACAAGTGGGGGACTAGAAACACACAAGATCTTTGTAACCCTTGTCACATGGCAGAGCCTGGCTGCCTACCATAGAGAGATGGAACATTCAGTACCAGGAGATGAAGCAACTGTTTAGAAATATGGCCAAACAAGGAACTGGATCCTTCATTTGGAAATTAAACTAACATGAATTTCATGTGAAGAATCAAACCTGAAAATTAAAAAAAAAAAAAAAATAGAGGATAACACCATTGTTATCTCAAGAATGGATTTTTTAAACAGATACAAAGCCTCAAAAGAAGATTGACAAATTCGGTCAATAAAAATAAAATAAAATAAAAGCTAAAATAACTAAACACTAAAATAAAAGCTTCTGTATATCAAAACCCAGTGTGTAATGTGTGTGTGTGTGTGTGTGTGTGTGTGAAAGAGAGACTGACCAAGAAGAGACACAGGAGATATAGACTGCAATAATTGGTGTCAATTATTGAATCTATGTCTGTTATATATTTTTAAAACAATAAGGGAAATACAAATAATCATGTAGGTAACTGGACAAAATTAACAGAAAACCTGAAAGATCAATTTAAAAATTTAAGAATTCTCAGTTTCTGAAGTAATCAGGGAAGTAAAAGTGAAGTCCAAAGAGATATAATGTCATACTCATCAGATGGCTAAAATATAAATTAAATTACCTGAGAATTATAAGGGTTGGTAATTCTGTGAAGCAATAAGAACTTTTACACAGTTCATATAGCATCTTTTGGACAGATATTTTGCAGAGAAATTTTGTCTAAAAACTTTAAAGTCAACAGTTAACATACCTCTTACTTAACAATTCCAACTCTTGGAATATGCCAAAAATAAATTCATGAGTGTACAGAGGTTGTAGAGGAATCATAAAAGGAGTATTATAAGTATTTTAAAACAATGGGTATATTCTAAATATTAATTAAGAGGTGAATGAAGAAAGAACTTGTGACAATTTTGAAGATTTATTTATCCATTTGAGAGAGAGAAAGCATGGAGGGAGGGGCTGAGGGAGAGGGAGAATCCCAAGCAGACTCCCCACTGAGCATGGAGCCCAATGTAGGGCTGGATATCCTGACCCTAAGATCATGATCTGAGCCACAATCAAGAGTCAGACGCTTAACTGACTAAGCTACCCAGGTGCCCCAAAACTTGTGACAATTTTGTAGAGTGAAACATGCAGCAGTGAAAAAGAAGGCATATACACCAACCAACATGAATGAGCCTCACAACTAAAATATCAAGAGAATAAAGCAAGTTTAAGGATGTAGTCTGAAATGTATAAAAGGTAAAGGGTGTCTATGAAAACCTGCAGCTAATATTCTTATTCTGATAGTATTCTTATTATTTTTATTCATATTCTTAACATTATTCTTAAAGGTTAAATATTGAACTTTCCCCTTTAAAGTTGGGGACAGGACAAGAATGTCTACTCTTATCATTTCTATTCAAAATGAATCACAAGTCCTATTCAGCACAATTAAGGTGCTGGGGGGAGAAAGGGAGGGAAGAGAGCACTAAGGAGGGAAAGAATTAAAAAAGAAAGAAAAGAGAGGTAAGAGGATATAAAGACTGGGAAGCAAAAATTATTTTTTTTATGATTTTATAGATTACAAACACCAGAACTAAAAGATTAATTTAGCAAAATCACAGGTTAAAAGATTAATATACAAAATATTGGATTCTGTTTCCACTACAATAAACAAGTGAAAAATGATGTTTAAAACATCTTAATTATTAGTAGCATTTAGAAAGCTCTCCAGAAATATATTTAACAAAAGATGTGCAAGACATCTAGAAAACAGTGCTGAGAGAAATTTAAAAGGACCCAAGTAAATAGACCTATAAACCATGCTTGTGCTTTGAAAAACTCTGTATTTAGTTAAAATGTCAATTTTCTTCTAAACTGATCTATAGATTCAATGCAACTAACTCCAATCAAAATGATATCAGTCTTTTTTGAAAATAGAAATTAGAAAGCTATTTTTCAAAAATTACATGGAAATGGAAATGACCTCAAATAACAAGACAATCATGAAGAAGATAAACAAGATTAGAAGACTCACATTCCCTGATTTCAAGGCTTATTCTAAAGCAACAGTAACAAAGATCATGTGCTCTCTGCAAAAGTATATACAAACAGATCAGTGGCTGTGAGAAGAGTCTAGAAATAAACCCACACATATGTCATAGGTTATTCTAAGAAAAGAAAAAAAAAAGGTGTCAAAGCAATTCAATGACAAAAAGGAAGTCTTTTCAATTAACAATGTTAGAAACATAAGATATCCATTAGCACCTTTTAAGGTATTTTGTATTTATGGACTCATTTGAATTCTCACACAATCACATGAGGAAAATACTACTACTATTTCCATTTTTAGAGAAAGGAAACTGAGGGACACAGGGGTTAATACCTTGCCTAAAGTCCCACAACTCACAAGTAGCAAGGCTGGAATTAGAACAGAGACAATATGGAGACTTCAAAGCAAGTAGGATGATAGGGGAGGTATGCTAGAGAAAGCTATGCTCGATCTGGGAAAGATGAAAAGTGTTCGTTTGGGAGACAGTTTTCTTCCATGATTTCTCTAGTTCCCTTTCACTCTTTATATCTTCCTGGCTCAAGGGGGTCCTCATTCCCATCATCTTCCATTTGAGAAATCACACTCCACCCATGCTTTATTGCCTCTTTGAAGGAGAGGTTACAGGACTCCTTTAAATGAGGAAAATAACATAATTCACCCAATATAAAACATAATTTGAATAGCCCTATAAATATTAATAGAATTGAATTTATAATTTAAATACTACCTCCCCCAATTTTTTTTTCTGGCCCAAATGGTTTCATCACAGAAGTCTACCTAATGTATGAAGAATTAACATGAACTCATATAATGCCTTACAGAAAATAGAGGACCACTCTGATTTAGCATTGTGCTAGAAGTTGTAGCCAGAGCAATGAGGCAAGATGAGGAAATAAAATGCATACAGATGAGAAAAGAAAAAAGAAACTGTCTGTAATTGGTGATGACATGATTGTCTACATAGAAAATTCCAATGAGATTACCAAAAATGCCTTCCAGAACTAATACATGAGTTTAGCAAGTTCACAGGGTTCAAGATAAACATTTAGAAATCAGTTGTGTGTGTGCATACACATATAATTAATATGTATATTAAATGTATAAAATACATTTAATATACATATTATTTGTATATGTATATGTACATATACATATAATTATATGTACATATACATATAATATGTATAGTCTATATTTAAATGTATGAAATACATTTAAATGTAGATTATAGATTATATATGCAATAAATGTGGACACTAAAGTTTTATCTATTTTTTTAAATTTGTGTTATAGTTTCAAGTTTTTAATTTAAATTACAGTTGGTTAAAATACAGTATAATATTAGTTCCAGGAGTAGAATTTAATGATTCATCACTAAATGGAATTTAAAAATTCCATTTACAACCACTCAAAATAAATGAAATATTTGTATATATATATATATGCCTATTAAACATATATATAACTTATATGCTGAAAACTATAAACACTAGTGAAAGAACTCAAAGAAGAACTAAATAAATTGAGGGGCATGCCAAGCTCAAAAATTGGAAGATTCACCATGGCAAAGAAGTCATTTCTCCCAAGATTAATATACAAGTTTGACACAATTTCTTCAAAATCCCAAAAATATATTTTTATAGGTATATAGGTATATATATATATAGGTATATATATTTTTGTAGGTATAGACAAGAGTATTCTAAAATTTATATGGAAAGGCAAAGGAACTACTAACATAATTTAAAACTAACATAATTTAAAGAAAAGAATAAAATGAAAGTAATTAGTCTATGTGGTTTTAAGTCTTATTACATAGCTACAGTTATAACTGTGGAATTGCCAGAGATATAGACACATAGATTAATGAAATAGAGTCTAGAAATAGATCCACACCAACGGCCCAAAAGATTTTCAAAGAGGTGCAAAAGCCATTCAATGGAGGAATAAGGATTGTTAATAAATGGTGCTGGAACAATGGGACATCCATAGACAAGAACAAACCACAACAACAACCAAAAAACAAAACCAGAAACCCTTGACCTAAGATTCACACTTTATCCAAGAATTAGCCCCAAATGGATAAGTGAGTCATGGACTTCACGTGAAACATAAAACTATAAAACTTTTGGAGAAAAAAAGATAAAAGATCTTTGGAATCTAAGGGTAGATGAAGAATTCTTAGGTTTGACCCAAAAAGCATCACAATCAAACAACAAGTTGATAAAAAAGACCTCATTAAAATGCAAAATTTTGCTCTGAGAAAGATACTATGAATACAAAGAAGAAATAAAATATAGAGTAGGAGAAAATATTTGCAAGCTACATATCAAAGGGCCAATATCTAGACTATATCCATAGCTATAGATAGAGATTGAAGATATAGATTAGACAGACATAGAGATATAGACATCTCAAAACAGAACTGTGGGAAAACAAACAATTCCCTGAGAACATTGACAGTAGGCATAAAGAGACATTTCACCTACAAATGGCAAATAAGCACATTAGAAGATGTTTAACATCACCAGCCTATAGATAAATGCAATCAGATATTATTACAGACCTATCTGAATGGCAAAAATAAGCAGCAGGATACCAAATGCTGGTAAAAATATGGAAAAACCGGATCACTCGTATATTGCTAGTTGGAATAGAAATGGTAGAACAACCCCGGAAAAAAAAGGTTGTCAGTGTCTTCAGAAACTAAACACACAACTACCAAATGACCCAGAATTGCACTCTTGGGCATTCCCCCCAGAAAAATGAAGACAAGTTCACACAAAAACTGGAACATGGATATTCATAGCAGCTTTACTCACAGTAGCCCAAAACTGAGAACAAATCTGATGTTCTTCTATGGAAGAATGGCTAAATAAGCTTTTAATGATTAAATATACCTACAATAGACTACTACTCAGCAATCAAAAGAAATACAGTATTAGATGGAGAGGAGAAGTGAGGTGGGGGAAATTGGAGAGGGAGACAAAACATGAGAGACTGTGGACTCTGAGAAACAAGCTGAGGGTTTGGGAGGGGAGGGGACAGGGAGGTTGGGTGAGCCTGGTGGTGGGTATTATGGAGGACACGTACTGAATGGAGCACTAGGTGTGGTGCATAAACAATGAATGCTGGAACACTGAAAAGAAATAAAATAAAATAAAAAACCTACTGAGAAGATAAAAAAAAAAAAAAAAAAGAAAGAAAGAAAAAAAGAAATATAGTATTAGACCAGGAGATCGGGCTCAGGGTATAGTGTTTAACTGCAGATCAAAAGATATAAGGTATAGATATGTGCAAGAAACTGAATTAGTTTCCAGAACATTATTCTAAGTGGAAAAACCAACCCAGGAAGTTTGCAGATTATATGATTACATTTATATAACATTATTGAAATGGCAAAATGAGAGGCATGGAGAAAAGGATGGTGGTTATTTAGGGAGGAAAGCAGGAGTGACGATGGAATGAAAGTGGGCGTGGCTATAAAACCACAACAGAGATTCTTGTAGTGATGATCTGTATCTTGACTCAATCAATACCAATATTCTGCTTGTGGTATTTTATTACAGTTCTGAGGGATGTACCATTGGGGGAAACAGGGTGGCACGTACCCATGATCTCTATGTCTTATTACTGCATGTGAATCTACAGTTATCTCAAAATAAAAGTTCAATTATAAAAAGTAACGTGCTCAACATCTGTCTCTTCCCCCAGACCAATGCTCTATGAGGGACTATGCCTTCATTTATAGTATCATATACTGCTGGGAATGTACCTGCTAAGTAAGAATTTGTCAAGTGAATCTCTATATTGTACTACCATTTTTTGTTTGCTTAAAAAATCTGAGGAAAAAAAACTTGAGGGGCAAATTACCAAAGTCCTGAATTACCAAAGTACCAAAGTACCACACCTACAAAATGAAGTACTATGCAGCTATAAAAAATATGGAAGATCTCTTTGATGTACTATTAAATGAAAAAAGAAAAGTCCAGAAAAGTACTTCTACTGAGCCTTCTTTCATGTAAGAAAGAAGGGGATATATGAAAATTTACAGGTGTCTCTTCATTTTGTGCAAAACTATTGCAGGAAGGATAGGTCAGAAATTAATGCGATTAGTTATCTGCAGAGAGAGGGGATAGGAAGGGGTAGTGACATTTCTCTCAAAGCATCTTTTCCTAATGGCTCTGACTTTTAGAATGATGGTAATGTTTACACACATTCAAAATAATAAAGTAAACTTAACTAGGATGTGGATGGAACCCAAGTTGAATACCAGCTGTAGCAAATGAATGTTTTGCAAATAAATCAGATAATCACATAATCACAATGAAAGGAGTTGGGAAGGAAAAGAACCAGCCTAGGTAACTATGGAAAACAGTAGTTCAACTATGTACTCCAAGGCTCATGACAAAAAGAACTGTACACAGTTAATATTTCTCAGAGTCAATTTTACATGTATGCTAGTGTTGAACAAATACACAAATATATTTTGGATAATAAAAGCCAGGTGTCTCACTGTTACAGAAAAATGTCACAATAGTGAAATACTGAATTGTAATGAAGTTTCAAATACTGAAAGATGGAAGGCTATAATGAAACTGTGGTATTGGAACAGAGTCAGAGGTACCAGTATGGATTTATGGTTTTAATATATATGCAGATATATGGAAACAGAAACAGAGATGTGTGTCTATGCATGTGTTGGAAAACCACATACATTTCCTAGTTATTTCTTCTGGGAAGGCCTAGAAGCAATGATATTTCAACACAGCAACAAATACATCTTTCACCCAGATCTTGGTTTCTAAATATATGTCTAAATATCTGATCAAAGAAACCAGAGCTCCTTGTAGAAATGACTAGGTCTGAAACTGGGAAAAGCAAAATATAAAATGAGCCCAAACATCATGTGCTATATTAAAGTAAGGAGATGCTCAACAAATTTCCAGGACATATTAAAAGGATGCGGAAACAACTTGAAGGAACTCTCAGTGGCCAAATTTGGAATAATCTGAGCCACAAAATAAACAGTGAGAGTATTGGATTAGACCTAGAGTTAGAATAAATATCCATGACTCAATTACTGATGTAAATCAGTATTTGACTACACACTTGAGGAGAAAAGTACAGATCTTACTCAAAATAGAATTACAATAAATAAATATAGAAGGAATGAAGAAAATGGGAAAATCACCATTACTCTAATACACAGTAATAATTACTACAGACAAAAGTTATTAATAAATACTAATATAAGTGGGTGAACACATGATGAGAGAAGAAGAGTCTTTGCCTAGCCTCAAAGTATCCCCTCCTGAGTATTAATTCATTGCAAAGAGCAAGATGGTAGCTTCACAGTGGAGAAACCCTGAAAATACTACCTTAACCACCTGATGAAAGTTACTATCTTCTGTCTATGTCATGCCCCCCTGATGATGCACTGAGAAGAGAACATCTTGTCTGAAATACTGTTGCCAAAAATGCATAACTTGAACTTGATCATGAGAAAACATCAGACATAGCCAAATTCAATGATATTCTACAAAATAGCTGATAAGTATTGTACAAAAAGTGCAAGATCATAAAAGAAAAACCTGAAAAACAAATACAGATGGTTGGATATCAAAGAGACATGGCAACTACGTGCAAGTGACATCCTGGACTGGGTCCCAGCCCAGACAAAACGATGCTACTGGAACACCTCGTGAACTTAAAAGGTTCTGTACACCACTTAACAGTGTCAACTGTTAATTCCTAGTGTCCATACTTGTGCCATGGTTATGTAAGGTGTCAACATTGGCAGAACTTGGGTGAAAGTTATGTGGAAATTCCCCACCATTTCTGCAAGCTGAAAATTAATATTTTAAAGGAGCTCATTTTAAAAAAATAATTTGAGTGAAAACAGCTCATTAAAAAATCCCAGCTAGACAAAATCACCCAGGTAAAGTATTAGATTAAACTTGTGGCCTTCGCATTCAAGCCCTATTCTTAAGGGAGACTTCATAAATAAAGTGAGGTATGCAGAAAAACAAAGAAATTAAAGAAGACATATATATTATATATAACATTATATATTATATATATTCAAATATAAATTGAATTCAAATATATATTTGAAGACGTGATGGCGTATAGAACTGACTGGATGCAAATACACTCTATCCCTTCTAAATTTTTTAGAGAAATGAATTGCCAGAGAAGTGTAATTCTGAATTTAAAAAGCCTATGATTATTTGAAACTCTGATCCCAATTTTTCATCAACAGAGCAACCAGTAATGCTATGTAAGGCCCGAGGAAACCATAGGCCTACTTCAGATGTAGCCAAGGAAAGTGATGGAAAACAAAAGCAAAGGCAGAGCCAGAAGCTATTTGGAACATGGCACAATGTTCCTTCAGAGAGAAGAATCAGGTCTTATCTGTCTTCAGAAATGCCCTCTCTTTATCCAAACAGTTCACCAATGCCTCACATGTCATGGCAGCTCCTTGAGAAGAGACTTAGAAACAGCTTTATGATAAACACACTGAACATAGCAAGATAAGTTATGATCACAAAATATTAGTGGCTTGACACAATAAAGGTTTGCTTCTTGCCCATGTCACACAATAGTGTGTGTTACAGACACAGCTCTGGGCTCCCCTCTTTCAGTGGCTCCATCATCCCCTAGGGCTGTGGAACCTTCTACCAGGGGTGGGAAATGGAGCATGTGTGGAGGATCCTGCAAGAGGTTGAAATGGATCAAGTTGGAAAATGGTGAAGGGGATCTCTCCAGCATAACTCTGACAAGTCACATGGTTGCACCCATCTG
Source organism: Martes martes (assembly GCF_963455335.1). NCBI lineage: Eukaryota > Metazoa > Chordata > Mammalia > Carnivora > Mustelidae > Martes > Martes martes. The sequence continues at coordinate 53,051,636 of NC_137896.1, read as the reverse complement.
TAAGGACAACTGGGGGGGGGGGTGCCATCTTCATGCCCTGTTTGGTGAGCTTCTACCTGTCTTTCACACACACATAGACCCAAGGAGTTTTCCCAACTGCTATTTTCTTCCTGATGGTATTTACTTAAAAAGCTAAAATGCATTTTTTTTCATTCAAAATTGTATTTTAGAAATGTATTTCTATTACTACACATAGATCTGGTTCATTCATGTAAACTATTATAAAATATCTTGTGGTATGAATACACTACAGTTTAATTAACCAAGGCTTTATAGGTGAGCATATTGGTTATTTTCCATTTGTAGCTATTACAAGCGAGGCTGCATGGAGCATCCTCTATGTCTCTGTGTGCCCATATAGGAGCATTTCAGTTATATAAATGAATGTATGCATAAGAACACACTACATAATATGCATGAATGCAAACATGTATTCTTCCAACATGCATGGCAATCTCATATACTGATTTCTTAATAGCACTTTGAGTAGAAAGGAAGGGATAAAGGATGGAAATATGGTGAAGCTTAAGCTAAACATTTTAAATTGTATTTCTTTAAAAACACCAAACAAAATATGCCAAAATGTTAGCGTATGTTCAATGAGCAGTGGATGACTGAGAGTCTATTATTGCCAGCATGTTTAAAACATTTACTCATTAGAAAGCAATGCTGCCACTGAATTTTAACCATTTTAATCATTGCTGACCCTTTGTAATCTCATGATGATTTCCTCTCAGCGCTGGCCACCATCCTTCTCTTCGCCAAACTTCAAGGTCCATATTTCATATTTCATTTGCAAATTCACATTGCAGCCTCTTGCTTGACCTTCAAAGCCAGCAAGACAGGCCAGAAGGAGTTCAGAGAGCTATTAGCCAGCCAGGTCTTTAAATCTTGTGCCAGAAAACAAGCTTAGAGGAGACATTTCCTAGCTCCTTTGATTTTTGACGCACACAGCTGGAACACACACTCTGAAATGGGCCAGGATTTGGTTAATTGGGGGCACAACAGGTATAATTTAATTGTGTGCTCAATTTTATAGCCTTTATTTTTAGAAGGCAAAAAAATGACTAAATAAATATGAGCATAGATGCAGAGTAAACATCCTGTGATAATTTTACCCCATCATTTAATTATGAACCTTTCAGTACAGCTTTCTCTTTGTCAGCCTTGAAACCCTGAATTTCATTCTGGCAGCAGCAAGAGTTTCCTTTTCTTTTTAATTAAGTTTACTTTTCGATTTGGAGCTGATCACACTGACAGATGCTTTAATTCACTTGGAGGTCCACATTTTACTTTGCATTTATCTCTTTCTTGCTTCTGGGAAATTGTACATAAGAAAATTGTCCAGGGATGGATGGGCTACACAAAAATGCTTAGGGGAATACCAATGAATTAGATTTGATTGGGAAATATTTGCCTGTAAGTACCAGTCTCCCTTCCTCCACAGACCAGCAATAATTCTGAGAGTCTAACTCAACACTGTCACTTACCTACTTCCAGTGTTAGATATTATATTAGAATCTTTATGTACATTTCCAGAAATCTTTTTAACAACCTTGCCTGGTAGATATTAATGTTTCCATTTTACAGAGGAGGACATAGAGGTTAATGGATATTCAAGCTATCCCACCTAATACGCAGCAGAAACAAAATGGAAACACAGGTCTTTCTGACTCCAAACCTGCCGTGCCCACTCCACACATCATCTAGCATGTTTTAGGGAAAGGTGAAATAAACTTATTTTGCAACTAAGACAAGATAACCAGTGAATACAATATTAAATCTATTCAAACCTTTGTTAAGCTTCCCCTAAATTAAGATGTAATCACTATTCATGCTAGGTGACTTCAACATACCAGGTTAACAAGTGATTTTTAAATACACCCTGTGACATATCAAAATTGGTTATTTCCTACACAGTAAAATTTCAGAGGTGCCAATCTATTCTTAATTCCTCCTTTTCTTTGTAAATCTGATTCACTAGAACAAGGGACAAAGCCCTTTGTTCTACAATGACAGAAAAACACATGCAAATGATTTAGGGAGAAGCAATGCAGATCATCTAACAACTGATCTTCTAACCAGGTTTTAGTGCAGGTGGTTGGGAGAGAAAATAGTGCCCTCTTCTTTTGGGAAGAATAAGAAAAAATGTAGCATCTTGATAGTTTCATCCTCCAACTGCCTAAGAAGACTTTAAGATTCATCTTTTACATTAAGATAAACATCTCTGAGATCAGCACAGATCTACCATTCCGTGTCTCCATAGTCCACCACAAAAGTCCATATACAAAGAGCTAAAAGAACTTTGGTCTCTGACAGATGGACACACAGAGAGCGAAAGAGAGAGAGAGAGTGGTGTATGTGTATGTATTACTTGAATGTGTGTGAGTGTGTCGGTATGTATATACAGTCTTTGTTGAACCTTTGAAGTCAGGAGATGTCAACAGTCTGGGTTGTCTCTCCACCAGCAGATGGAGTTAGTCAGCCAAAGGAATCCTGGCACCTGGTTCAACATCTGGCTCAATTTTCCTTGTGTCTTAATCCATGTGTGTAGAGGCAAGATAACACCTATCACCACAGTACTGCACAGGTCACCAAATGAAGAAAACCTGGATTGCCCAAACATATAGGGGCAGGGTGGAGCCTCTGTCTTACAGAGAAGGTATGCAAAGCACCATAATGAGATACTTCCAGCTAGTCCAGTCCATAGTAGATAGGATGGGAACTATCTCCCCTCCATCTTCCTAATTAGACTTTTCTTTTTTTTAATAACAAAATGCATGAAAAAGCAAGTCCTGAGGATCCTCCCACAATGTATCCAAGTTTTCTTTGGGCCCCTCAAAAAACACCTCAGCCTGCCTTTATCCCAGCCTGTGCTCTGTCCCTGGGTTGCACAGGCGTAACCCTACAGTATCTCCCCTTAGGGACACTGTATCTCTCCCACTTTTTGTCCATGGATTTTTCTGCCTTTATGTGCATTTCCTTCACGGACTCCCCTCAGCCATTATGGTTCAAAGTGGAAGGACCAGGGTGTTAACAATCCATGGGCTTATCATTTACCAAAGAAGGATGGAAGCTAATACATGAGTACTCCCTGTCTTCTACGCCTTGTTGTCCTGTGACAGATGTATTATGCACAACTCTCCAAAAAGACCCCAGAGAAATGAAATCCCTGTTGCTGACAGACCAGGATGATGATATCCACAATGTGTCCTTGGGGCAGCTTTCTCTTTTCTATTATTTAACTCATCCCAGTACCCCATTCCTGTGCTTTAGGATCAAGTCCCAAAACAAATCAGCAGCATGGAAATTCCCATGTCAGGCTCTGCTTTTTCCAGGAGACTAGGCCGGGATATTGGACATAACATGGGTTCTTATTGCTCATGTTTCTTAATTCTGTTTCAACTTTTGAAAGTTGAAGTGTGTGTCTTTTATAGGAGAACTAGTGGTCATAACTGGCCAATTCTACTCGACTGAAAAGTTGGTGATTTCAATTACTTTGAAGCTTCTTGCTTCCCACCCTGAAGGTAAATGTAAACATTTAACAATTCCCAGTTGAACTTTGCTATATGTTTAACACCTTTGAAATGATGCCAGAAAAAAAGCTTTCCAAGGTGAATTTCCTCCTTTATGTGTGTCTGCATTTACAACTCTAATACTGTGCTGCTGGTGTTTTCTCTCGACTACAAATTTAGAAATGATGTAACCATATGCCCACCCAGGCTCCCAAATGCACAGTTTCACATCAGAAACTTAGATCTTTGGGTTGCATTTGTATCTGCTTTTCCTTGTGCCAGGCCATGGAATGCCCATCAGCAAAACCATCCCCTGGTGGCACCAGAGAGTGATTAATGTGTGTTATCTCTACAATTAGGACTTAATGTTCCCTTAAGTGATTTACTTTGTTAGTTCTGGATGAGTTACTTTTGTTTTTATACTTTCTCATTACTAATTTCTATTTTTGCCAGCCTCCTTTAAAGGAGTGTAAAACAGAGCTGCCATAATGCAAATTATTGGTAGACATTATTCAAATCGTATCCTGGTGTGTATATTTTAATTTACAAATGGGAGGACAAAGATTCATGAGGTAGTTTTCATTGCATGGCCAAAATATCCTTGAATATTTGTAAAGCCAAATTCCTTTACTTAGCTAAAGAGCCCTCCAAAGGTAGGCGCTCTAACACTTGACCTATACATTCCCACTGAGTTTTGTTGGGTACTTCTGGACTTCTTAAATGGTCCATTATACTGATGCATATGATGCACCAATCCTAAAAGTAAAATAGGTACATTATCACCTGGTTCTCTCATGCCTCACCATGGAATTGAAAAGCTTGCCTTACTGGGAAGTTCAGTGTCTTCTTTGTCCTTGGAACCACCATTTCCAATGTAAAACTTTACACTTACATCATTACACTTCATAGAAATGAAATAAATGGATTTTAATATAATTACCCTCTAGAATGGTTAGATTAAAAATTTTTGCCAGCCTGGAAATGTGCAACTTCTCTATATTTATAAACTAATTTAAACAGTCCAACCCCTACTCTGCTTTGGAGGGTCACATCAATTCTCCGCTCTTCAGATTCTATAAAATGAAGGATGCCTCGAGAAAAATATGTCCATCTGAAATTCATTATAATATGACTCAGAAATGTCACAGCTTTTCTCATCATCAGCCATGAGGTATTCTTGACTATACATGCAGAGCATCCCAGGATCCCAGGAGTTGTTATCATATTCAGAAGTCCCATGATAAGATAGGTCATATACCTCACTATTTATATAAAAATTCACTGATGGCCATGATGCAAAGATGGATCTTCTGGCCATAAATCTATTTGCTTTATCTCAAGGCAATTACAACCATATTGGACTAACAAAGAAGAGTGAGCAGTATGAGTTGGGTAGCATCCTAGCTAGAGATATAATTTCAACAGCAGGAATTGACTTTCAACAGGAAGTCCATATGACATGACAAAGAAGGCAGGGAGAACCAAACTTCATGACCGGAGCCAGCATCTATCTCCAGAGGGTTAAGATCTGGTGTATAATAGCAAGAGACTTCAGGAAATACTTCTATAAAGTGGTCATATTCAATGTCGGTGTCATGTATGACTAATGTTTCCCTTATAAAGTGAGAAGAAAAGAGTCCCGTTTATGAAAGAATTGGAAATGCAAAACCCAAGTACAATGTCTCATGCTAACCAACCAAATTGATTCAAAATAGGGATCCAAATCCAGAGATAAGTAGTAGATTAATCAGAAAATCAGGGGAGAAGACAAGTAACAGAGACAATGTAAGACCTGAGGAAAGTCGCAGCTTGTTATGCATAGATACATCCAAACCTGAGAGCAGGTAAGCCAATCAAATACGCAGCCCATATACATTGTTCCAGGTTTTCTCAAACACTACCACATTTTGCAAGTAATGTCAGGAGATATGTTTGGGGCTGAGTTTGCTTGGAAGAATTTTTCCATGAGCTCCAGAGGTGAGTTTACAAAGAAGTCAATAAAGTTTAAGTTTAGGGCTGTTCAATTTTATGGGTTAGTTCCAAAGCCCCATACCTATTTTTAAATATATAATGTATCCCTTTTCACAGAAAGGGCCCTAAAATAAACATCAGGCCTTGCAAAACCTTGATCTACCTCTGCTGAGATCCTATTAAAAAGTTTGAATCTGCAGTCTTCAGGATTATCAGACCCTACATGCCCCTTCATGGGATCAGTTTTGCACATAGAAACTTCCTGTGGAAGTTTTAAATTTTTACAGCAAAAGAGAATCTAAAGCCTCACAGGAGAAGAGCTGGTTCATAGCATTTAAAATCACAGCTCTTGATATTTATCTCAGTTGATCAATCCAACAGAAAGAAGTTGTAAAGAGATTTACAAGGTATTTGCCAAATAAGAGGCAACTTTAAAAAAGAAGATAGTGCAATTTTATATGTAGATGGGCATTGAAATGAGTCACTCAAAACCTAGAAAATAGACAACTGCTGTAATTGAAAACAGCTAAAAATTCCTCAATACCCCATCAAGTAAACTGTCATGGAACGGTTGCGTACACCTTGAAGGTTTAGTCAAGTGTGGCAGTCCTACTAAAGACTAATAGATGTATAATACAATGGAGTAAACCTAGATCGACAAATTATCTGTCCTTAATGTCTAATGGGATGAGCAATAATAAGAGGGAAGAAAGCAACATCATAAAACTATCAACAAAACCAAAAAACTCAATAGCAGCAGCAAGCAAGGAAATTAGATATAACCCCATAGTGTCTCTTTTAAAAGTTGTAACTAAAGAAAGAAGATTCCAGAATGACTCTGGGAAAACTGGAAATTCTCCACTCCTCTCCCACACCTCCTCCAGAATGAGAATAAGGGAAGAAGTTGATATGACAAAAATCCTGAGCAACTGAACTAATATCCCTCAATCCAGAGAAAACTGAACTAAAGTGGTGAGTAGGATTACAGGTAAATTAATCAGTGAAACCCATGAAAATAGAGGTCTAATTTCAGTATATCAGCTAAGATATAATCTCAGAGACAAAAACGATAAAACAATAACACAAAAAAGATTTCAAAGCTAAGAGTTCAAACTGAGGATGCAAATGACATAAGTACTGAGCTAACAAATACATTAGAAACAACAAGGAACAGAACCGATATGGCTGAAAACTGGATTTCTGATAGAAGCGAAAGTCTCGAGATAACCATGATAGAAGCAATGGGAAAAAGACAGCAATTACTGTAATTAGAGAGAAGATAATATAAACGGACAGCAAAGATGACCCAACTTGTATGTGATAATTTCCCTGAAGAGAAGCCAACACATAGAACAGAAAAATATTTAAATATGTAATAGCAGAGAATTTCCCAGTCACTTTTATGTATCCTGTTCAAGCAATTATATGTCAAGAACAAAGAAAGAAGTTTTTATGTATATTAATGCAAGATAAATCAAGAAGGAGATGACAGTAATTGTGAGGAAGTATAGGGGAAATGAACCCAAGAGGTGTAGAAAAATGAACACAGGCAAAATTTGCCTCCAAAGTAACAGTGCCACAAAACATTGAAGAAATGTCAATAAAGTTCTGAAGAAATAGAATATTATTAAGGAGATAGAAGTCATGGTCCAAGCCATTGGTGCTCAAAAAGTATCTCTTGGAGGATCCCCAATACCATTTTACTGTGTCCTCAAGGCCCAAATATTATTTTTATAATAGCATTGAGACAGTTTGTTTTGTGAGATTGAGAGTCTGAACCAAAGACTTGAAGAAAATTGGAACATATTCTTAATGTTCATTTGCCTATATCTACTCACTTCACCTTTTTTAGCACAGGATTTAATACTTTCTAAAATTGAATCACCACCTCTTACCCTCAAATGTCTAGAGAACAGTGGACTATAGTGGCGTCTCCATAGTGGAGTTATTTCTACAGTTATTTCTCTGCCAAGAGAATTTAACAGCAGAAAAAAAAATCACAAGTTCTCACCTAAAGCTATCAAGCATAAAGATTTTCTCTAAAGTTTCTGAGTATTTGTGAAAACTGAAAAATAAGTGAAACAATTACTTCTTGTACAAGGGCTAGGATAGTTTAAGAGAGGTATATTAGCTGGGGCCATAGTGAAAAAGAGATGGTGTACTCAAATTAGGATAATTTTAGGTAAATTTAATAAGACACTATTTACAGCAGTATGAGCAGGAGGCATAGCTCAGGAGATAGTGCAGTGGCTCAAAACTAGTATTCATGGAAATGTAACCACCCCTAGTCTCAAAAGGCTGAGAGGAAGGGGAGGTTATTGGAAAGCATATGAACATATGGAGAGAGTTTATAGACAGGAGTGTCTTGAGAAGGGCAGTGAACTTTTTCAAAGGACTCATCAACCCAAACCAACTCTGTAGGGATGGACCTAGGGGAAAAAATGTATCCTAACATCACTCCCTTTCTTCTCTGATCTGCCGACTGTCCATTGGTTGAATCAACTAGGGACTGGAAGACAAGGGACCCCTGTCATGTATCCATCCAGAGAGCCTTCCAGAGCAAAGTGGAGAGCTAGAAGTATGGAGGGTGGATCTGGGGAAGCTAAAAAAATGTGTCTTCACTAGTACAACATAGAGGCAGCCTTGCAAATAGACACTTATTAAGGATTTAGCAAGAGGTGACAAAGATGTGTGGAATTACTATCAAGGCTCAGTCCTTTGAAGTTCCTGCTCTTGCCTGTGTTTGGGGTAGAAGTACTCTCAGATAAGAGTGTAATAATAAATCATTGTGTTGACAAAAACTTGTCTGATGCCTCTATTATTTAGTAATATTCTATCCAAAAATCCAGGTAGGCACTTGGAAGTTATTTGGGTGCCATCTCCAAAATAGAGCCAAACACGGGGATTGGAACCTGACTCATTATGTTCTGATAAGGCAGGGTGAAATGCAGAAGAATTAGGGTCCAGATCTAGGTCAGAAAAGATCCAGGTACCGCCTCCATGGTCTGGGGCACCTGGGTGGCTTGGTTGGTTAAGTGGCTGACTCTTGATTTCAACTCAGGTCTTGATCTCAGGGTCCTGGGATCCTGCCCTGCATTAGACTCCACGCTCAGTGGGGATTCTGCTTGAGGATTCTTTCTTCCTCTTCCTCTGCCCCTTCCCGTCACCTGCTCTCTCTCTCACACATACACACACACACACACACACACACGCTCACGCTCTCTCTCTCTCTCCAAAATAAATAAATAAATCTTTAAAAATAAGAACAGTGTCAAAAGGAGTCAAGAAATACAGGTGCACAACAATGAATTTTGGAACATTGAGAAGAAATAAAATAAAATGGAAAAAAATACAGATCTATATGGATATCTCTATTTACATATCCATAATATATACTCTACTAGATACTAAATATCTTGTCATTGTGTCTCTTTAATCTCTCTTTATAGGATTTAAAATAAATTCTCATCTCTCATATATATTTAGTCACATTTATTACATTTATAAGTCTATGTATGCATGAGCTTTTTTGTCCTTTTGGGCCTCAAATTGATAGAATTAACACTTGGGCTTTCTTTAAGAAATAAACTCTCATCCCTCACATATATTTAGTTCATTTATTACACTTATAAGTTTGTGTGTGCATGTGTTTTTTTGTCCTTTTGGGTCTCAAGTTGATGGAATTAGCACTCAGGCTTTTTTTAGACTCTAAGCTTGTGGAAGACAGAACTGTAGAAAACGCATCCTCTCTCTGTCACCCATAGCGGTTCTTCTGCACTTGCTGCACCGAGCTGCTCTCTCATAGCTGCACAATAAATTTCTACAGACTGACTTGTTTACTGAAACTCTCAGTACACATTTGGGGTATCCTGCCTGTTTTGGTTCCCAAATCCATCACTTCCTTGATCTCTGACTTCTATTTGTGACAGGTGAGACAAGGTGTAGAAATCCGTTTATTTTTACTCTCAATACAGTTCATAGGAAATGAAAAGATCAGAGTAAATGTCCTGAATACAAAACAATCTCCCAGAGGGTTAATACCCAGATTTTGTGCTATTGTTGTTTGTATTGTTAAAGGAATAAATGTAGGTACAATAAGGCAAACTCTGAAAGAAGGGGAAAAAAAATCCTACATCAGAAAGGTATTTTTTAATGTTGGTCTGAGACATAGGAAGAATAGGTTCTAGCATTGAATTTTTCAATAATTAACTGTCTTATCTTGGGAAAATCATTTAACTAGTCTGAGACTCTGTTTTTCTTTTCTTTTTTTTTTTTTTTAGATTTTTATTTATTTATTTGACAGAGACACAGTGAGAGGGGGAACATAAGCTGGGGGAGTAGGAGAGGGAGAAGCAGGCTTCCCTCCAAAGAGGGAGCCAGATGTGGAGCTCAATCCCAGGACCCTGGGATCATGACCTGAGCTGAAAGCAGATGGTTAATCACTGAGCCACCCAGGCGCCCCAGAGACTCTGTTTTTCTGATGCTAATTCAGGAGGGTAGGTGGACTGGTCAAGTGATGAGCTTTCATGTCATTTTCAGCTCCAAAGTTGTGCTTGTAACATAAAAATATAAATCAACTCAATAAGAAAAATGTGTGACTGTAAAAATAAGAGAGGCCCGAAAAGGCATTAAGGAATAGCAAAAATTACTTAGTCATCAGATGTTGATAATGTTAGGATGCCATCTGGAGTCCTAGAATAAGGAAACCATAATGGCAAAAGCCTTGGAAACTGCTGCCTAAGGGAGCAAATGAATAAAATCCTTCCTGATGGACATCAAAAATCAAGCAGCGAAAAAAGCACTGAGTGATGGATGAGCCTGAAATTAAACCCAAGGTGATGCTGGACGAGATGCCTAGTGATGTGAATGTTTTCAGTTTGTGTCTGCTAAATATCAGGACAGTCTGGCCAACTAATAGTGCAAGTGTGGCATTTAGAACCCATGGACCATGTTGGAAAACAGACCTCTAACCCTACACTCCATTCATTCAGAAAGGGTTACTGTGAGGAAGTGTCAGTTGCTACAATCGAAATCGAAGTGTGCTCTTTTCTTGGGGATGGAGGGGTAGAGAGTTGAAAGGGGGCAAGGGGCTTTGAGAAACATAATTTTATCCAGAAAAATCCTTCTCTTCCAGAGAGGGAGAATGATGCCATTCCCAAAATGAACTCTGGACACATCTCAAGTCCCTATGATTTACTCAGAGATCAGAGTGTTAAGACAACAGAACAGATCAACAGCCGAGATAAGTGGAGACTCAGCTATGGTTTTCTAAAAATTCACAGAGGGTATCTAGCTTCAGAGTCTACAGCAAGCCCCCCAAAATGTCCTTTCCTTTTTCACCCACTCCTACCACATTCTGATACTATTTCGTTCTACAAATGAAATTCCATGACAGCACTTCTCTCCCTTTCCAGCTTCTTCCTGTTCTCTCTGTTCCTATTTACCTGGCTCAGAGCAACCTTTCTTAGGCATCGAAGAGTATCTCCCATTTAGGAGGTGGGAGAGAAGGGGTATTCCACGGTTCTCTCTGATGGGCTGGTGGAGGATGGAGGATGAAGACCGTGAACATCAACCCTTTAACATTCGGTTATGAATGTTCCAGCAAGAAACATATGTCAACCTAAGGGGTTCAAACGAAGAAATGCTAATGAAATGACTGGACACTAGATATGGAAGTGTGAGTAGGTTCAGGGGAAAAACAAGTGATGAAACACCCAGGAACCGGCAGTTACCCAACCCTACCCTGAGCAGTAATAGCACAGAAGGAGGAAATATTTTTACTGGAGTATAGCGGGGGCTGCCCAGCAGGAGCTGTAATCAAAGAAAGACCTAGTCCCTGGCAGGGGCCCTGAATCCATGCACACAGCAGTGGGAGGAAGGTACTTCAACTTCAGCCCCCACTCACTTTTCCACCCATTCTCTTCCCAGTGGCCAACTGGGGAGACAGCCTGGGTGGCACTGTGGGCACAAAGCAGGGATGGCAGAGTAAGGAATGGCTGGAGGTGGAAACAAACAGAATAACTGACACAGGCATTTCCTTTCTCACAGTAACATTGCTGCTTGGCCAGAAATCATGGTTACTTCAATAATGACCAATGTTATTCTGTCTGGTAGCCTCCCTTGTTGCTGTTTTTTCTTTCATTGCCCTTCCTGGACTGTACCTGGGCCCAGATCTCCATCTGAACCTGAAAACAAGCACCCCTGGAATTCCTCTGCAGGAAAATACTGAGGACACTTCATATGCAGCCTGCACTATGAACAACATCTCTGATGGTGACCACCTCCTTGCTTCCAGGAGGTTTCCTGGAAGCCTTCCTCCTTCTTCCTGCTACCAGCCCCTGGTCATTGATAGAATGACTGCAGCCAGAGCCCTGTTGAGCCCCCAGGAATTTGCTGTATTTGCTTTATTAGAAGATTCCATCTTAGAACTCTACTGTGTGGCAGTGGTGGTTTGGAATGGCCCTGAATCAACGCTTCTGTCCTCTAGTGTTTACAGGGACAGTGCTTCCTGCTCAGACGGTGTGGAATTTCCATCAAGGATTAAGAGAGATTTAGGCCAGGGGCTCAAGTGTATTCAGGGATCACAGGGTCCCCAGCTTGAGGCTATGTTACATCAGCTCACTTTCATCCTATAATATGTGTGTTAAGATTTCGAGGGTACTGGCTTGGGTACCCCAATCATTATTCATAATAAAATTTCTGTGGAAAAAGATGAATTCTTGACTCAAATTAAATGACATATAAATGACATTTTTGTTTCAGTTATCACCTCCAGCTGGATGTAAAGTTGACTAACACATGTTCTAAAATAAATAGAGTGAAAAATTTAATCTGAAACAATAAAATAATAATAATAATAATAATAATAAACGAAGAAAATTGTTTAGACTTCCTAAACCTATTTTACTTGCTGAATCTTGTTTTTAAAACCTCAAAGTGGGCTCAAATTCATTAAAAATTGATTACTGAAAAGCATGAATTCTACTTAAATAATCCCTTTTAATTTAAAAAATACCTCTTGTTATTGCAAGTATCAAATATATTGATAGTTGACAGCTAAAAAGAACCAATTTCTAGCACTCAGAAAATTCTTCTGAAATGTCAGGTGGCAATCCTGTGGTATTTCCTACTTCCGAAAGCAGATACTTTCCTTAGCCTCAGCTACTTTTTCCTTATTTAAATTCAGTTAGCCAACATATAGTACATCATTAGTTTCAGATGTAGAATTTAATAATCTGTCAGTTGTGTGTAACACCCAGTACTCATCACATTCTCATGTCCTCTTTAATGCCCATCACCCAATACCCCATTCCCCCATCCACCTCCCTTTCATATAGTTAAGAGTCTCTCATGGTTTGTCTTCCTTCCTGATTACTTTGATTTCAGTTTTCTCTCCCTTCCCCTATGATCCTCTGCACTGTTTCTTATATTCCACATATGAATGAAGCCATATGATAATTGTCTTTCTCTAACTGACTTATTTTGCTCAGCATAATATCCTCCAGCCTCAGCTACTTTGACTGGTATTGTGTGAATATTTCTAAGAACATCCATCAGCTTTCCACCTTGCTAGATCCTCTGACAATTTTTAAAGATCTTTATTCTTTGTTTTGTTTTTGCTTATTTTTAAAACTTCATGATCTGATCCTTCATGAAAAATCTCATCTACGTTGGCTTTCTTTTTAGGTCTTCAACAACTACTTCTAACCTGTTTTTTCTCCTACTGACTCCTCATGCGGACAACTCCTAAAGTTCACTTCCTCCCCTCCCTCCCCTGTCTCTCATTCCTGCTCACACACACCCAACTGCCCAGACCTTTGTTTGTTTTTTAGACCCTAGCTTGTCCTCTGTGTTCCAGTCCCGCCTTTTCCCTCATTCTGGGAATGTCTTCTTCATTAATCTCCTAGGGTTGCTGTAACAAAGTGCCACAAATTGGGTGGCTTAAAGAATACAAATTTATTCTATTAAGAGTTCTGGAGGACAGAAGTCTGATATTGCTTTCACTGGTCAAAACTACCCCCAGAGACCTTATAGAAAAATCCACCACCTTGCCTTATCCAGCATCTAGAGGTGCATGCCTTCTATCTAGTGAGCCATAGTTGAGCTCATGGCACTTTCCTCCATCTTTGTGGTCCACAGCATGTAGCATCTTTAAATCTCTCTCTGCTTAGTCGGACTCACCCACTATCTTCTCTCTCCTGTGTGCTCCATCTCCTTCTACCTGTCTCTTATAAGAATACACACATAAAAGCCCATCTTGATCTTCCAGGGTCTCATCTCAGATCTCAGTATCTGCAACTTAGTAACATTTGCTAATATATGTTTTTTTTTTCTTTTTTACTGTATCAAGTACCATTTATAGGTTCTAGGAATTAGGATGTGGATATCTTTTCCTTTTTTCAAATGAAGTATAGTTGATTTATAGCATAGTGAGTCAGCATTTATATACAGTACAAAAGGATCATCATGACAAATCTAGTTACCATTTGTCACCATGCAATATTATTTCAATGATATTGACTATATTTCCTACGCTTTATAATATAACCCTTTGACTTGTTTTATAAATTGAAGCATGCACCTCTTAATCCTTTTCACCTATTTCACCCATCCCTTTTCTGGTCTTTCCTCTGACAACCAACAGTTTGTTCTCTATCTTTATGAGTCAGTATGTACTCTGCTTTTGTCTTTTGTTTTTTAGATTCCACGTATAATTAAAATAATACAGTATTTGTCTTTCTGGGTCTGAGTCATTTCATTTAGCTTAATATCACTTAGGTTCATCTGTGCTGTAAATGACAAAATTTCATTCTTTTTCTTGGCTGAGTAATATTCCATCATGTGTTTATACTACATCTTCTTTATCCATTCATCTATCAATGTATACTTAGGTTGCTTCCATATCTTGGTTGTTGTAAATAATACTGCAATGAACAGGAAGGTGCATATATCTTTTCAAATTAGTGTTTTTGTTTTCTTTGGATAAATACCCAAAACTGGGATTGCTGGATCTTATGATAGTTCTATCTTTAATTCTTTGAGGGACCTCCATACTGTTTTCCATACTGGATGTTCCAGTTTACATCCCACCAACAATGCACATGGTTCAGTTTTCTCCACATCCTCACCAACAAGTCTTATTTCTTGTTTTTGGTACTAGCTATGCTGACAAGTGTGAAGTGTTACCTCATTGTAGTTTTGATTTGCATTCCCCTGATGATTGAGAAGTTTTTCATGTACCTGTTGACACCCTGTCTTCTTTAGAAAAATGTCTATTCAAGTTGCTTTGCCCATTTTTTAATTGGGCTATGTGTTATTTTGTCATTGAGTTGTATGAGTTTCTTATATATTTTGGATATTAAACCCATACCAGATACAAAAATTTTCTACCATTCTATTGGTTGCCTATTCATTTTGTTGATGGTTTTTCTTGCTTTTCAGTTTGATGTAGTCCCATTTTTTTTTTTTGCCTTTGTTTTCCTTGCCTGAGATCTAAAAAATATTGTTCAGACCGATGTCGAAGAGTTTACTGACTGTGTTTTCTTTGAGGAGTTTAATGGTTTTGGGTCTTAAATGTAGATCTTTAATCCATTTTGAGTTTATTTTTATATATAGTGTAAGACAGTGATCCAGTTTCATTCTTTTTGCATATAGCTGTCCAGTTTCCCTAACACCATTTATTGAAGAAACTGTTTTTTATTTTTACCATTGTATTCTTACTGTCTTTGTTGTATATTAATTGAACATCTAAATGTGAGATTGTTTCTGGTATCCCTTTTCTGTTTCATTGATCTCTGTGCCTGTTTTTGTGTCAGCACCATAAGTTTTAATTGCTATTGCTTTGTAGTATAGTTTGAAGTTGCAGAGTGTGGTATTTCCAGCTTTGTTCTTCTTTCTCAAGATTGCTTTGGCTATTTAGGTTTTTCATGGTTCCATAAAAAATTTCAGATTATTTGTTCTAGTTCTGTGAAAAATGCCATTAGTCTTCTGATAGGGATTACATTGAAAGTGTAGATTACTTTGAGTGGTATGGACATTTTAACAATACTATTTCTTCCAATCCATAAGCATGTTATACCTTTCCATTTATTTATACTATTTTCAATTTCCTTCATCAATATCTTATCATTTTCAGAGTATTGGTTCTTTTACCTCATTGGTTAAATTTATTCTTAGATATTTTATTCCTTTTGATGTGATTGTAAGTGGGATTCTTTTCTTTTCTTTTTTAAAATATTTATCTATTTATTTGAGAGAGAGAGTTGCACGAGTGGAGGAGGGGCAAAGGGAAAGGGACAGAGAGCCTTAAGCAGACTCCATACAGAGCACAGAGGCTGATGTTGGTCTTGACCTCAGAACTCTGAGATCATGACCTGAGCCAAAGTCAAGAGTCCAGGAACCTCTGGGTTTGCTTTCCTTCCTTCTTTCTTTCCTTCTTCTTTTTTTTTTTTTTTTAAGATTTTTTAAAAGATTTTATTTCTTTATTTGATAGAGACAGACACAGTGAGAGAGGGAACACAAGCAGGGGGGAGAGGCAGGCAAAGGGAAGAAGCAGGCTTCCCACAGAGCAGGGAGCCTGATGCGGGACTCAATCCCAGGACCCCAGGATCATAACCTGAGCCGAAGGCAGAGGCTTAACCGACTGAGCCATCCTGGTGCCCTGGGTTTGTTTTCTTAATTTCTCTTCCTGGTAGTTCATTATTAACTGATTGGGGTGCCTGGATGGCTCAGTAGTTAGGTGTCTGCCTTTGGCTCAGGTCATGATCCCAGGATCCTGGGATCGAGCCCCACGTCAGGTTCCCTGCTAAGCAGGAAACCTGCTTCTCCTTTTCCCACTTCCCCTGCTTGTGTTCCCTCTCTTGCTGTGTCTCTGTCTGTCAAATAAATAAATAAAATCTTAAAAAAAAAAAAGAAAGACACCTGATTTCTGTATATTAATTTTGTATCCTGAAATTTTACTGAATTTGTTTAGTAATTCTAATAGTTTCCCAGTTGAGTCTTTAGGATTCTTTATTTATAGTATGTCATCTGCAAGTAGTGACAGATTTACTTCTTCTTAACTAATTTGGATGTCTTACTTTTTTCTATTGCCTGATTCCTGAGGCTAGGACTCCCAGTACCATGTGAATAAAAGTGAGACTAGGCACCCTTATCTTGTTCCTGATCTTAGATGAAAAGCTTTGAGCTTTTCACCATTGAGTCATATATGTGTTATTTTGAGGTATGTTCCCTCTACATTCATTTTGCTGAGAATTTTTATCATAATGGATATTAAATTTTGTCAAATGCTTCTTCTGCATGTATTGAGATGATCACATGACTTAATGCTTCGCTTTGTTAACGTGGTATATCATGTTATTTGATTTGCTAATTTCGAACCATCTTCGCATCTCTGGAATAAATTTCACCTGATCAGGGTATATGATCTTTTTAATGTATTATTGAATTTGATTTGCTAATATTTTATTGAGGATTTTTGCATCTATGTTCATCAGGGATATTGACCTGTAATTATCTTTTTTTTTTTATTTGTCTGTTTAGGTATCATGTATAAATTTGTAAATGTTCCTTGCTTTTCAATGTTTTGGAATAGTTTAGGGAGGATAAATATTAAATCTTCTTTAAATGTTTGGTAACATTCACCTGTAAAGCCATCAGATCCTGGACTTTTGTTTGTTGGGAATTTCTTTTTTTTATTACTGGTGTGTCTTTTCAGGTTTTCTACTTCTTTCTGACTCAGTCTTGAAAGAGTCTATGTATCTGGGAATTTATCTGTTTTTTTATCCTTTCCAAATTTTTGGTATATAATTGTTTATAGTAGTCTCTTATAATCCTTTGTATTTCTGTGATGTCCATTTTAAATTCTCCTCTTTCTCTTTTTTTCTTGATGAGTCTGGTGAAATGTTAATCAATTCTGTTTATCTTTTCAAAGAATCAGCTCTCACTTTCCCTGAATAATGTGAATATCTTTAGGGAGATTCATTTTTCAGCCTCTCAGTCTTCACTCAGGATGGTCTGGAGCATCTCAAACTCAATGGTTTCACTAAAATCTAATTCTTCTGAAGATTTGAGTATTTCTACTAGTGACATTTCAGCCTCCTGGCTCGAAACCTCAGCCCCTCTTGCTCATCTTCTTCAGTGCTTATATCCAGACACATATCTTGTCTTTCTTTCACAGTCTTTGTTCCCACTTCCACTAACTTAGCTCAGGTCCCTAATTCTCCATTCTTGGCCCATTTAGGTAGACTCTTATTAATGCTGCAGCTGATACTTTTCTTCATACTGGATGCCACCACCAGACAAATGCTTCTAAATCACCCTATCATGGCACAAAACAGATCTTCCAGAGCAACTTAACTGCTCTGAGCCTCATTTTCCTATAATCTGCCAAATTAGGTTCAACTCTCCTTCTCTGGTATTCAATCATCCTATTCTGTCCTTTTAATCTGTTTTAAAATCATTCTTCTAGTAAAACCCAAAGTGAAATTTTGATTTTCTAATTCTTATCCATCTGAAATAATCCACTTCTCATGCCCCCTCCTTCTTGAAGTCTCCCCTGATTACTTAAGAAGCAATATTTTCTCCTTCGTCTGAACAACCTAGTTCTTATTGATACACTTCTCATACTGCTTTACACTATAGTTATTTGTGCTGATATCCTTTCTTTTTCTTATGTGACTTCAAGTTCTGTGGACAATATATTATATTCTTCTAACTTCCATTAACTTTTCATAGATTGTTGGCTTACATGTAGTAAATGTTTATTAAAACACTTGTTACCTAAACTAGGGAATTAGGAAATGAATAGTTTCCCCCTTGCCTCTTTCTACCTAAATCTTAGCATCGTGTTTACTACTTAGGCCACTTCGTTCCCAGACAATATCAGTAAGGTTAAGTAATGCTATCCTTAGAATTTTATTAATATGACCTTGAGCTCCTTAAGAGGACTCAAAAACAGAGTGAGGACACTTAGAGCTGCCTAACTTCATTTAGCAAGATTTGGGGGAACTTCTTTTTAGGATAGTTCCCATACTGTTTTAACATTGCATCACTTTTCAAAAAATAGTTTGTTCCTAAATTGGGACATGCAAAAATTGCTTTTCAATTCAGTGAACTCCAGCACACCTGTCAGTGGTGATTAGTCACTTATGTGTGATGACACAGATATTGCATAGCTGTTCTTTATAAATGAAAGCATATGACCAGAAAGGGGAACCATTACACAAGAATTATACTCTACACTGTGTGTTAAAATCTAAAAAAAAAAAAAAAAGAAAGAAAGAAATTACAGTTTTACAGTTTAATTGACTATTTCATAGTAATTGCAGCATTTTTAAAAAGGAGGGACATAATTATTTAAAAGGCAAGTGATATGGAGGATTGATAAATCCAATATGTAATGCAGGGGAACAAAGAAGGGAGAAAAATGTACCTCTCATTACTTCTAACTCAGAAATGACAAAAGCAGCAGTATTATTTAAATATGATTCCTCCAAGGGACGCCTGGGTGGCTCAGTTGGTTAAGCCGCTGCCTTCGGCTCAGGTCATGATCCCAGCGTCCTGGGATCAAGTCCCACATCGGGCTCCTTGCTCTGCAGGAAGCCTGCTTCTCCTTCTGCCACTCTGCCTGCCTGTGCTCGCTCGCTCTCTCTCTGACAAATAAATAAATAAAATCTTTAAAAAAAAAATATGATTCCTCCAAGGAACTCCCATTGAGTGGGTAGCTCAACACAGGGCTCAGTCCTATGATTCATGAGATCATGACCCAAGCTGAAACCAATATTTGGAGGCCTAAGCATCTAAGCCACCCAGGTGCCCCATTTTCAAGATTCTATTAGCTATTCAAAAGTCTTTTGAATCCACAGAATTTGAGAATTAGCTTTTAATTTTCTAACAAATAAATCACCTCTCCTTTGATTTTAATTAAGATTGCATTGAGGGTAGGAGACAAGATGGCGGAGAAGTAGCAGGCTGAGACGACATCGGGTAACAGGAGATCAGCTAGATAGCTTATTAAACCATTGCAAACACCTACAAATCCAACAGGAGATCAAAGAGAAGAAGAGCAACAATTCTAGAAACAGAAAATCAACCACTTTCTGAAAGGTAGGACCGGTGGAGAAGTGAATCCAAAGCCACAGGACAATAGACCACAGGGGGAGGGGCCAGCTCCTGGCAAGCAGCGGAACAACAGAGCACAAAATCAGGAATTTTAAAAGTCTGCTCCACTGAGGGACATTGCTCCAGAGGCTAAACCGGGGTGAAACCCATGCGGGGTCAGTGTGGCCCCAGGTCCCGGGGGGTCACAGAAGGTTGGGGGTGTCTAAGTGTTGCAGAGCTCTCAGGTATTAGAGCGGGGAAGCCGGCTACAGAGACAGAGCCGAGGAGTGAGCTCTCAACTCGGGGTTACCTTGAAACATAATCCGTGGCACAGGCCACTGCTCTGTGAGTGGGGTCCCCACAAGATCTGGGGAGACACTCCCTGGAAGAGCTCTGGGATCTGCGGAGTTCGGAGATTCCAGGCAGAGCAGTGTGCCAGAGACAGAGATGCTTGGTCACAGGCTCAGTGAGCTCAGAGCACAGCTGGAAGCCAGGGAGATGGGAGTGATTGAGCGCTTTTCTCCAAGCATGGCCAGAGGCCAGGGAGACAAGAGTGATTGAGTTTGATTGAGGAGTGGGATCCTGAGCTCTCAGCTCCTCCGGGCCAGATATTGGGAGGTCACCATTCTCATTCCCGTCCTCCGAAACTCTACGGAAAGTGTTCAGGGAACAAAAGCTCCCAAAAGCGAACCCGAGCGGATTACTTAGCCCGGCCCCTGGTAAGGACAGAGAACCCCCCTCAAAATCAATAAGAATAGGTCTACACCCCGTCTCCTAATAGTAAAATTCACAAGTCTTAGCGACAAAGAGAAAATCCGGAAAGCAGCCCGGGAAAAGAAGTCTGTAACATAAAATGGTAAAAATATTAGATTGGCAGCAGACTTATCCACAGAGACCTGGCAGGCCAGAAAGAACTGGTATGATATATTCAGAGCACTAAATGAGAAAAACATGCAGCCAAGAATACTCTATCCAGCTAAGCTATCATTGAAAATAGAAGGAGAGATAAAGAGCTTCCAGGACAAACAAAAGCTGAAAGAATTTGCAAACACCAAACCAGCTCTACAGGAAATATTGAAAGGGGTCCTCTAAGCAAGGAGAGACCCTAAAAGTAGTAGATCAGAAAGGAACAGAGACAATACACAGTAACAGTCACCTTACAGGCAATACAATGGCACTAAATTCATATCTCTCAATAGTTACCCTGAATGTAAATGGGCTAAATGCCCCAATCAAAAGACACAGAGTATCAGGATGGATAAAAAAACAAAACCCATCAATTTGCTGCCTACAAGAAACTCATTTTAGACCCAAAGACACTTCCAGATTTAAAGTGAGGGAGTGGAAAACAATGTGCCATGTTAATGGACATCAGAAGAAAGCTGGGGTAGCAATCCTTATATCAATCCTTATATATTGATTTATATAAAATCAAATAGATTTTAAGCCAAAGACTATAATAAGAGATGAGGAAGGACACTATATCATACTCAAAGGGTCCGTCCAACAAGACGAGGTAACAATCTTAAATATCTATGCCCCTAACATGGGAGCAGCCAACTATATAAACCAATTAATAACAAAATCAAAGAAACACATCAACAAAAATACAATAATAGTAGGGGACATTAACACTCCCCTCATGGAAATGGACAGATCATCCAAGCAAAATATCAACAAGGAAATAAACGCCTTAAATGACACAGTGGACCACATGGACATCACAGATATATTCAAAACATTCCATCCCAAAACAACAGAATACACATTTTTCTCTAGTGCACTTGGAACATTCTCCAGAATAGATTACATTCTGGGTCATAATCAGGTCTCAACTGGTATCAAAAGATTGGGAACATTCCCTGTACATTTTCAGACCACAATGCTCTGAAGCTAGAACTCAATCACAAGAGGAAATTTGGAAAGAATCCAGATACATGGAGACTAAACAGCATCCTTCTAAAGAATGAATGGGTCAACCAGGAAATTAAAGAAGAATTGAAAAAATTCATGGAAACAAATGATAATGAAAACACAATGGTTCAAAACCTGTTGGACACAGCAAAGGCAGTCCTGAGAGGAAAATATATAGTGATACAAGCCTTTCTCAAGAAACAAGAAAGGTCTCAAATACACAACCTAACCCTACACCTAAAGGAGCTGGAGAAAGAACAACAAAGAAAGCCTAAACCCAGGAGGAGAAGAGAAATCATAAAGATCAGAGGATAAATCAATGAACTAGAAACCAAACAACAACAACAACAAAACAAAATAAAACAAACAATAGAACAAATCAACAAAACTAGGAGCTCATTCTTTGAAAGAATTGATAAGATTGATAAACTCCTGCCCAGACTTACCAAAAAGAAAAGAGAAAGGACACAAATAAATAAAATCATGAGTGAAAGAGGAGAGATCACAACCAACACCAAAGAAATACAAACAATTATAAGAACATACTATGAGCAACTGTACGCCAACAGATTTGACAATCTGGGAGGAATGAATGCATTCCTAGAGACATATAAACTACCACAACTGAACCAGGGAGAAATAGAAAACCTGAACAAATCCATAACCAGTAAGGAGATTGAAACAGTCATCAAAAATCTCCAAACAAACAAGAGTCCAGGGCCAGAAGGCTTCCCAGGGGAATTCTACCAAACATTTAAAGAAGAATTAATTCCTATTCTCCTGAAACTGTTCCACAAAATAGAAATGGAAGGAAAACTTCCAAACTCATGAGGCCAACATCATTTTGATCCCAAAACTAGACAAAGACCCCATCAAAAAGGAGAATTACAGACCAATATCCTTGATAACACAGATGTGAAAATTCTCACCAAAATTCTAGCCAGTGGGATCCAACATTATATTAAAAGGATTATTCACCACGACCAAGTGGGATTTATTCCAGGCTGCAAGTTTGGTTCAACATCCACAAATCAATCAATGTGATACAACACATTAGCAAAAGAAAGAACAAGAACCATATGACACTCTCAATAGATGCTGAAAAAGCATTTGACAAAGTACAGCATCCCTTCCTGATCAAAACTCTTCAAAGTGTAGGGATAGAGGGCACATACCTCAATATTATCAAAGCCATCTATGAAAAACCCACCGCAAATATCATTCTCAATGGAGAAAAACTGAAAGCTTTTCCACTAAGGTCAGGAACATGGCATGGATGTCCATTATCACCACTGCTATTCAACATAGTACTTGATAGAATTCACAGCTTCAGCAATCAGACAACAAAAAGAAATTAAAGGCATCCAAATCAGCAAAGAAGAAATCAAACTATCACTCTTTGCAGATGATATGATACTATATGTGGAAAACCCAAAAGCCTCCACTCCAAAACTGCTAGAACTTGTAAAGGAATTCAGTAAAGTGTCAGGATATAAAATCAATGCACAGAAGTCAGTTGCATTTCTTTACACCAACAAGAAGACAGAAGAAAGAGAAATTAAAGAGCCAATCCCATTTATAATCGCACCCAAAACCATAAGATACCTAGGAATAAACCTAACCAAAGAGGCAAAGAATCTATACTCAGAAAACTATAAAGTACTCAGGAAAGAAATTGAGGAAGACACAAAGAAATGGGAAAATGTTCCATGCTCATGGATTGGAAGAACAAATATTGTGAAAATGTCTATGCTACTTAAAGCAATCTACACATTTAATGCAATCCCTATCAAAATCCCATCCATTTTTTTTCAAAGAAATGGAACAAATAATCCTAAAATTTATATGGAACCAGAAAAGACCTTGAATAGTCAAAGGAATATTGACAAAGCCAAAGTCGGTGGCATCACAATTCCAGACTTCAAGCTCTATTACAAAGCTGTCATCAAGACAGTGTGGTACTGGCACAAAAACAGACACATAGATCAATGGAACAGAATAGAGAGCCCAGAAATAGACCCACAACTCTATGGCCAACTAATCTTTGACAAAGCAGGAAAGAATGTCCAATGGAAAAAAGACAGTCTCTTCAACAAATCGTGTTGGGAAAATTTGACAGCCACATGCAGAAGAATGAAACTGGACCATTTCTTTACACCACACACGAAAATAGACTAAAAATGGATGCAGGACCTCAATGTGAGAAAGGAATCCATCAAAATCCTTGAGAACACAGGCAACAACCTCTTCGACCTCAACCGCAGCAACTTCTTCCTAGCAACATCGCCAAAGGCAAGGGAAGCAAGGGCAAAAATGAACTATTGGGATTTCATCAAGATCAAAAGTTTTTACACAGTAAAGGAAACAGTTAACAAAACCAAAAGACAACTGACAGAATGGGAGAAAATATTTGCAAACGACATATCAGATAAAGGGCTAGTACCCAAAATCTATAAAGAGCTTAGCAAACTCAACACCCAAAGAACAAAGAATCCAATCAAGAAATGGACAGAGGATATGAACAGACATTTCTGCAAAGAAGACATCAAGATGGCCAACAGACACATGAAAAAATGCTCCACATCACTCGGCATCAGAGAAATACAAATCAAAACCACAATGAGATACCACCTCACACCTGTCAGAATGGCTAAAATTAACAAGTCAGGAAATGACAGATGCTGGTGAGGATGCGAAGAAAGGGGAACCCTCCTACACTGTTGGTGGGAATGCAAGCTGGTGCAACCACTCTGGAAAACAGCATGGAGGTTCCTCCAAAAGTTGAAAATAGAGCTACCCTGTGACCCAGCAATTGCACTACTAGGTATTTATCCTAAAGATACAAACGTAGTGATCCGAAGGGGCACATGCACTGGAATATTTATAGCAGCAATGTCCACAATAGCCAAACTATGGAAAGAACTTAGGTATCCATCAACAGATGAATGGATAAAGAAGAGGTGGTATATATATACAATGGAATACTATGCAGCCATCAAAAGAAATGAAATCTTGCCATTTGCGACGACATGGGTGGAACTAGAGGGTGTTATGCTTAGTGAAATAAGTCCATCTGATAAAGACAACTATCATATGATCTCCCTGATATGAGGAAGTGGAGATGCAATGGTAGGAAAAGAATAAATGAAACAAGATGAGATTGGGAGCGAGAAAAGCCATAAGAGACTCTCAATCTCGCAGAACAAACTGAGGGTTACTGGGGAGAGGGGGGTAGGGAGAGGGTGGTGGGGTTATGGACATTGGGGGTGTTGTGTGCTGTGGTGAGTGCTGTGAAGTGTGTAAACCTGGCAATTCACAGACCTGTACCTCTGGGGCTAAAAATACATTGTATGTTTATTAAAAAAAAAAAAAAATGATTCCCCCTAGTCTCCTGTTGCCTTTCATGGTAAGACAAACAATTAGTGATTTTTACATGGAATTTTAAAGAAATCTATGCCTATTCAACTAAATGTAAAAGAGGTAGTGCTTGGTACACTCTGTCCCTTACTCTGAAGGACAATGGAATTTGCCTTGTAGAATAGCCTAGACTTATGCTCTTCATTACACATGACTATGGAGCACTTGAAATAGGGCCAGTCCAAGTTGGGATCTGCTGTAAATATAAAATGCACACTGATTTTCCAGATATTGTATAAAAACATAAAATATCTCATTAATTTTTTATATTATTACTTTTGAAATGATATTATTTTACATATATTGGGTCAAATAAAATATACTATCAAATTAATTTTACCTGTTTCATTTATAATGTGCATCACATTATATTTCTATTAGACCATACTTCATTTAAATAATCTACAGTATACAATTCTTGGTCTCATTAAATCATGAATTCATGAAGTGCCCCCAAAACTCATGGGAATGCCCCAAAATAAACATCATGATATGAGAAATAGATATCAGTATTTGAGGAAAGTAAAAGAATTCTTCTGAGTTTAACTGGATCCATTAAGAATATTTCTTAAGTGACATAGCATATCCTTTCCATCTGATCCACAAAATATCACTAGTCACGTATCCCCGATAAGCAGATGAAAACACTGAGGCTTGAAAACACTGAGGAAGATGGATAAAGGGTCACACAAATGAATAGCAAGGCTGGACTCTAAACCCAAATCTTTGTCTTCCAATTTTTTGTCTCTGAGTTCTTTACAATTAGGTCTAAAACTTAATCACACACTATATCAGTAAAGAATCTCTAGAAAACAGAACCAATGGGCTCAGAGAAGAGTCACAGAGCTCTGTAAGAGTGCAGATGGTTCACCTCGCAAATGTATTTATCACAGTTGTAGTGAAAGGTGGGTTCTCTGGATTCCTTCAGGTGGGTGAACAAGCTTACATGATAAATTTTCTTTAAGGTTTCAACCTTCCTAAGCCTTTGGCTGTCTTCTGATGTAGTATATTAAGATAAGTTAGTCATTTCAACTTAATTTATCATAGGCCATCTTTTGGTCCATATTTCGTCCAACTAAACAAACAGTTAGAGCCCTTTCTAACCCACTAAACTGCAGCATTAAATCTAGAATCTGTGCTAATAGTCCCATAACAACAAATGTGACCTTATCCAACTTTGTATTTCTTCCACCATTATCCCACACCCTTAATATCCATTCTTACTCATTTTCCTTGTGTATCTGTCTATATAAATTGGAAAAATAATGTAGTTTTTTGGAGTATGGTGTACCTCTTCATGGATCACACTTTATACCTCACCTTTCAGAGCCTTTTGGGACTTCAGCCCAGTTATATGTATAGAAACAAAGAGGGGTGAAGGGGCAGGTTCTGAGAAGAATCAGCAGTATTTTGCAAGGAAAATACCTCAAGTGATATCACTACATATTCCTAAGGCAAAGCAGTATTAACCTACTCAAACAGGACTAAAAGGGCTATTTCTACTGGCAAAAATGATTCCACAGAATTTAGCAGATTCCTCATTTTCATTAGGATATTCCTGATATCCCCATTACAATTATCAGGATTCTATTTCATCCCAATCAATGCCCTCACTTTGATCATAGATACCTTGACAAGCAGAAAATTCATTTTGTGTTTTAAGTCTGTCACTTTGTAGGATGAAACTCTAGGTCTGATTTTAGCTTTGTGGTGATAGGATATAAAGGTTTCTTTCCAGCAGACATAGGAACTTTCAAATCATTTATGCAGCTTTTGGACTGGGAATTTGAATCCCTGAGCTCATCTCTTTCTTTTCTCATTTTCTTCAGTTAAATCAGGAGCAACTAGCCAACCTCATTACACTTGTTGGTTTGATAAAAGTCTTCTAAAGTATCAGTTACATGGTCACTAAGAATCTTGCTTATTGTAAATATCAGATTAAGAGTATCCAGGAGTGATACCTTGTATATATCTACTGCCACAACACACCATGGTCTACAGTGTTCTCTTAACTACTGAAAATAAAGTTATTAGTGTCATCAAAGGTAATCAGATTAAAAAAACAATTCTAGAAACAGAAGAACCAATTCAGAGAACTCATCCTTTAGATTCTTTACTTCTAGAATAAATCTCAGTAAAATCTTTATTAGTCTATATTAGTCAGGGTTCTTTAGAAAAACAACAAAGAATATTTTTTTAAAGAGAAATTTATTTTAAGGAATTGTCTCATATGATTGTGGGGACTGGCAAGTCTGAAATCTGTAGGGCTAGTCAATAGGCTGGAAATTAAGGTAAGAGTTGATATTTCAGTCTTAATTTTGAAGTGCACAGGACAGGGCAACCACGCTGGAAACAGGCAGTGTTGCATTCTTAAGACAAAATTGCCTTAAGACAAAAATTTTTGTCTTAAGACAAAAATTCTTAAGACAAGAAGTCTTCTTTGGGAAATTATGTTCCTCGCTCTTAAAGCCTTCAACTAATCAGACGAAGCCCACCCACACTATGGAGGGTACTCTGTTTCACTCAAAGGCTACTGATTTAAATGTTAAATGTATCCAAAAAAATACCTTCACAGAACATTTATACTGATGTTTACCAAGCTGACACATAAAATGAATCATCACATAAGTTACATAAAATACAAGTTTAAAAGTTTGTAACTAAACACTTGTTTACTGGCTTTGAAAACAGTACCATAAATAGTGAACTTTACTGGATTGTGATATTCTATATTCACTTAATACCCCACTTCCCTAAATTATTGAAGAGAACTTAGAAGTCTAAAGATAACGTAACAAAACAACAACTAACATTAGTTGAATGCTTACTAAGTACTAGGGTTTGTTACATATTGTAGATTCAGTAATTCATTTTATTTTATTATTTATTTATTTATTTAACTGTTATGTTATTCACAACAAAATACATCATTAGTTTTTGAGGCAGTGTTCCAAGATTCATTGTTTATGTACAACACCCAGTGCTCCATGCAATATGTGCCCTCCTTAATACCCACCACCAGAATCACCTATCCCCCCCCCCTTCTAAAACCCTCATTTTGTTTCTCAGAGTCCACAGTTTCTCATGGTTCATCCACCCCCCCCCAATTTATCACAATTAACTTTTCCTTTCCTTTCCCTAATGTCCTCCATGTTATTCTTTATGTTCCACGAGTAAATGAAACCATATGATAATTGACTCTCTCTGCTTGACTTATTTCACTTATTTCACTCAGTCAGATTTATTTCAGTCTCCTCCAGTCCCATCCATGTTGATGCAAAATTTGGGTATTCATCCTTTCTGATGGCTGAGTAATACTCCATTGTATATATGGACCACATCTTAATTATCCATTTTTCTGTTGAAGGGCATCACAACTCTTTCCACAACTTGGCTATTGTGGATGTTGCTGCTATGAACTTTGGGGTATATATGGACCTTCTTTTCACTACATCTGTATCTTTGGGGTAAATACCCAGTAGTGCAATTGCAGGGTCATAGGGTAGCTCTATTTTTAACTTTCTGAGGAATCTCCACCCTGTTTTCCAAAGTGGCTACCCCAATTTGCATTCCCACCATTAGCATAAAGAGGGTTCCCCTTTCTCCATATCCTCTCCAACATTTGTTGTTTCCTGCCTTGTTAATCTTTGCCATTTTAACTGGTGTAAGGTGGATCTCAGTGTGGTTTTGATTTAAATGTCCCTGATGGCCAATGATGATGAACATTTTTTTTTCATGTGTCTGCTAGACATTTGTATGTCTTCTTTGGAGAAGTCTCTGTTCATGTCTTCTGCCCATTTTTTGACATGATTATCTGTTTTGTGTGTTTTGAGTTTGAGGAGTTCTTTATAGATCTTGGATATCAGCCCTTTGTAGTATCATTTGAGAATATCTTCTCCCATTCCATGGGTTGCCTCTTCATTTTGTTGACTGTTTCCTTTGCTGTGCAGAAGCTTTTGATCTTGATGAAGTCCCAAAAGTTCATTTTTCCTTTTGTTTCCCTTGCCTTTGGAGACTTGTTTTGAAAGAAGTTGCTGTGGCTGATGTTGAAGAGGTTACTCTTGTGTTCTCTTCCAGGATTCTAGTGGTTCCTTTCTCATGTTGAGGTCTTTGATTCATTCCGAGTTTATCTTTGTGTTTGGTGTAAGAGAATGGTCAAGTTTCTTTCTTGTGTACATAGCTGTCAAATTTTCCAGCAACCATTTTTTGAAGAGACTGTCTTTTTCCACTAGATATTTTTTCCTGCTTTGTCAAAGATCAATAATTCATTTTATTCCCCATGAAAACCCTATAATAGTTGTCTCTATTTTATAGAAAATAGACACACAAAATGGCTCAGGAAACTGTACATAAGTCCTACAGCTAGGAAGTGAGAGAGTCAGGAATCAAACCCAGGCAGTCTGATTGCTGAACTGATGATCTCAGTGGGAGGTGTGGAGTAGTGGGAGGGAAAAAGGAGCATTATCACCTAAACTACCTGTGAATGTATTGGGAAGAAATTCTCAGTTTTATCACGTTAACCTTGATGGAATTTATGATAACTAGTGTTCAGGTGCTTTCATTTATAAAGCCAAATAAGAATTTCACTTTGGATAGCACTTAAGGAGAAATGAGTATACAATTTACTAGCCAAAGGCTGAGGTATGAGAATGTCTTATTATAAAAATACAGATACAGTAAATTATATGTTACATATACTGTATATAGGTACATATAACATATACAATATATATAATGTATGCATGTGCATTTGAGTACATCTGTATGTAATAGGATATTGGTAAGATGGTGTTTGATATGGCACATATTAAATGTCTGGAGTGGGAAAACGAAATCTTAATAAAGACAAAGGCAGGTCCCTTAATACAACAAGAACTAGGAGGTGTAATTTGTGCTTTGACGAGAAGAGATGCTCTTAGAAAATAAAAATTGTTGATGCCCCTTCTTGGGTTTTGTTTTAATAGTTAGAGAGGGAAAATGAAAAGGAAAAGGCTCACGTTGTAAAAACAATCAGTTTACGTAAGTTTTTTGAATTGTTTTCTGTAGCACACCTAACTAAGTTGTCACTTCGACAGGCTTTTAGAAACCATCACTCAACTGCATTGAATTATTTGGCTCATGAAAAATAAGTAGTCTAAGCCAGACCCTTTAATATCATTCTATTTGATGCCAGAATTCTGCTTACCATTTATTATTCATTGTTGCCAGTCTGAAGGGGTAAACTAGGTGTCTTCTGCTCTATCTAGCAGTGAATTCATTCAACTGAGAGGTGACATTCTTTCAGCATCCACACTGAGGCAGACACATTTGGAAACTACTGAGAAGGGATAGTCAGAAGTGCCAAAATAGAGCTTTGCTAGTGTCAACAGCGGTTCCCTCCACCCCCACCCTCTGAGGGAGAGTTTGACTAGGAATCACATGTTGTAGCAGCCTAGACTGTTAAATAGCTTGTTATATATGAGATGTTGCAATCCCTTCACTAATTACCAAGAGACGATTTTAACACTCACTATAAGCAGAGCATGTTACTTTGCAGAGCATTATAGGAATTTAAAGGTCTTTCCCATTTCTCTGCCTGGTGAGAGTATTTAGCAATCTGGATTCTACACAAATGGCATTTCCTATGTGAAATGATATAATCCAGAAAAGCAGTTCTTTCTTCTAATCCCTATCCACCCATACTCTTTTGCACATGTCTTAAATATAATATTAACATTCTGTAGCATGATTATCAGATAACATCAATCTCACCAGTTATTACCATTGTCACTTAGAAAAAATTTCATATCTTAATTATATAGGCATTCTCTGAACTTAGAGTTTGGGGGTTTTGTCTTCTCAATACTTTGATAAGATAGAATTCCATGTTTTTTTTAATTAATTGGAGCATAAGTAAAGAAAAAAGTATACAGAGGTCAAATATGTGAAGGAAATTTCCACATAATACAATACCTAGAAAATATGTTATATCTTTTTTTAGGTATATTAATGTTTAACAGAGAAATAGGAGAGCAAGCTGTCCATCTTTGAGGAATTGTGATCAGTAACAATAACAACAGTAAA
Source organism: Martes martes (assembly GCF_963455335.1). Lineage (NCBI taxonomy): Eukaryota > Metazoa > Chordata > Mammalia > Carnivora > Mustelidae > Martes > Martes martes. The sequence continues at coordinate 53,020,656 of NC_137896.1, read as the reverse complement.
TAAGAGCTAAAACTCATTGAATAGTTACTAAAAATTCACTAGGTGGCTTATATTAGTGCAATTCCTTTCAACCACCTTATGAGGTAGGTGTCATCAACCCAACTTAACAGATAATAAACAAAGATTTACAGAGGTTGATATGGTCCAAACCTTCATACATAGAGTGGAATCCCTGGCCTTTGAACCCAAGCCATCAGATGACTTAAACACTACATCTGGAATGTGGGAAGGCTCAATCCATGGTTTGAATGAATTGCAGAATGAGAGCACGTGAAATCCTTAGATGCATAGAAGAACTACATGTCTGACTTGTTCTTTCCTTTTTGGGATTGTAGCAATACCACTGGGAAGGAAAAATGTGACCTTGTTAAATCTAGGACAAGGCTAATGACAAATTAACAGTGTCTGCTAGTAGGAGAGTCCTTATCAATGGGATGTCTTCATCAGGATGCACTTGGTTATGTAGGATCACTAACAGTAAGGAACTGTAGGCATTTATAAAATATAGCTCCCTGGATAACTCTGAATACATCTGAAGGTCACTGTAACTATGCAGCTATCTGAAGGTATTTCATAACTTAAACATCTCTTATGTGTAAATGTTGTGAATGCACATCTCTTTGAGACCATATTTTTTTTATTTAAATGATTTTTTCTAAGTTTTTTTATTTATTTATTTGACAGACAGAGATCGCAAGTAGTCAGAGAGGCAGGCAGAGAGAGAGGAGGAAGCAAGCTCCCTGCCAAGCAGAGAGCCTGATGCAGGACTCGATCCCAGGACCCTGAGATCATGACCTGAGCTGAAGGCAGAGGCTTAACCCACTGAGCCACCCAGGCGCCCGAGACCATATATGTTAACTTAAGCCAGAACATGATATAATTCTACAAAAAAACAAGATGAAAATTTAAAAAAGCAGTAGTAGCAATGCTGTAGGAATCCCAGACTCTCCATACTTTTGTATGGATGCAAAGAGGGAAAGCATCTTTGCTTTACATTTACTTAAATTCCAAACATTATGAGTGCATTGTGATGTGAATTTGATTTGACTACATGAGTTTTGTGTTATATAACATGCACAGCATTTATGAAGTACTCATTTGATATAGGAACTTAAGTATGTTACTTAACCTCTCCATATGGATGTGTCAAATAGAAATAAATAAAAGATAACTTTAAATACTTTTATGTGAACCATTGGTTGTCAACCATAACTGAAGATTAGAATCATTTTGGAAGCTTTAAAAAGTATATGTAACCATTGAACTCATAGCAACTGTGACAGAATCTACTAGTTGCACACCAAGATCTGTCCTGCTCTTCTTCCATAGTAGTTATAGTCAGTATATGGTTGAACAACAAAAGATTGTACTTCCCAGCCTTCTTTACAATGAAGTGAGTGCAGTTATTTATTGGAATATAAGCAGAAGTGGTATGTGCCACCTTGGTCCACTCATGTGCTACGTCTCTCAGAGCAATCTTTTTTTTTTTTTTTTAACTGACCAGAAGCTGGACATAGAAATCTAGCTTTGACTATGCAGATAATTAAAGGGGAATAGGTCCATGCCATCCAGGCTCTTCAAAACAGTAATTGCTAACTACATATGGCCATGAGAATTTAAATAATTTAAATTTAAATCAAATTTAAAATTTGGTTTCTCACACTAGCCATACTTTAAACACCAAAGCAACACATATGGTGGGTGACTATCATATTGGAGAGCATGAATATAGAATATTCCCACCACTGTGGAAAATCTCTTGGACAGCAGTGTTCTAGGAAGTGGAGTAGCCACATGACAGAAGCAATCTGCTTCCACAAATCTCCATGTAGAAAGACCCACCAGATGATCTAGAACTTTGGACTGTTATATGAATGAGAAATACTTTCTTTTATTAAACCACACATATGGGGACCTATTTGTCACAACAAATTTGCCCACCTTAACATTCAAATCAATACAATCCAATTTTCTAGGGATGTCTATATGTTAATATTATTAAAAATAAAAGCCAGATGATTCTAATGTACAATAAGGATTGGGCACTCCTGATATATTGTTTTCTAACATAGACTGAAGCAACTCAAGAGTAGGAATTTGTCTTGTTCAGCTCTGTATTACCAGCACTTAACACAAGGCTCTCTAGGAACACATTTAAAAAATATGATGATGGTAGCTATAATGAGTAATACAGGATTTGTTTGTTTGTGTCATAGCTATCTGCATCCCTTCATGAGACATTGCAGTTTCAGGAGGTATTTCCGTTTCTTCTGCTTCTTCCTCTGCTATACCCACCAGGATAAATAGAGCAACACAGGGTTGTTCTCTTAGGTTTCATAATATTACAGTTTATTTTTATTTACTTGACTTCTCTTCACATACAAAAATTCTTTTGAAGTTTTTATAATCAGAAAATACATTCTTAATAAATCTTCTTTCTAGGGCAAACTTTCCCTGCAAACATCAATGGATTTCTTAAATAAAAAAACTTCATGTAATCTAAAATACAGAGAAGTGATGTCAGCAAATTGGCAAAGTAGGTAGCTTGAAGCTTCTGTCTCCACAAAACATCAAAAGAAAGAAAGAAAGAAATTGTCTGAACCAATTTTTTTCAGAATTCTAGAAAACAGTCAATAGTCTGCAGCAACCAAGAAAAAAGACAACTTAAAATGTTAGGACAGTTTCATAACATTTTTATTTGCCTGTGCCCTGCTCTCATCCTTGGCTAGGTGGAATTCATGAAGAAGGTGCCCATATTCCCAATGTATGTAGCACCTTGTTCTCTGGTTCTGGAAAAAAGTAGAAAAAAATCTCATTAGCAAAGAATTGTACACATCTGTTCTAATATACCTAGGGACTACCTGAAGGATGGACACAAACCTGGAATTCATTGAGGCTGGAGAAGCTAAGGGCATTGTTCAAAAACATTGACAGCAAACTAGTGATCTACAAATGTCTGGAACAAAAGATTATGATTGAGACCTGCAATAACCACTTAAAATCCTAAGGAACAGCTTCGGGGTGGGGAGAGTTTCTTTGGTAAATTGGGATGCTCCAAAGCATCCCTGTATACAAGAGAATTTAAAAAGCTATGCACATGCTCAAAGAAGCCCTGAGAATATCTTAAGCTTTCAGACTGGGTTGATTGTTATGCTCTGCAAAACTCCTGTTTTGAAGGAGTGTCCCAGAACAGATTCTGAAAAGATTAGGAGATGTGTTTTTTTATTTTCTTGTGTATATGCTTTTCTTGTTTTTTGGTCTCTCTCTCTCTCTCTCACACATTAGGAAGTGTTTAAGGGAATCTTTGTCAAAAACACTAGCTGAACGTAAGCTAAAAAACAGACTTCAGAGATTGCATATGATGAGGAACACAGTCTTTGCAAAATAGTTTGAAAAAGTCACTGAACAAACGGACTACCATAATTGTAAAGAATAAAAAATACAGCAAAACCAAAGGAAGGAGGAAAAGTCTGATTTATAGAATTAATACATTAGAACGTTGTTCAAAGGTCGTTTTTAACCAAAGAATCACAAGGAAGACAAAGAAAGAAGAAAGTATGAACTATTAAAAGGAACAAATCAAATTGTCCCTATGTATTATTTCAATAAATTAGTAGAAACTGACTCTGAGGAAGCCCAGATATCAGACATAGTCAAGTTTTTTAACTAGCTGTCTTAAATATACTGAAAGTGTTAATGGAATACATGGATAAAGAATTTACTTAAAAATAAATTTTAAAAAAAGTAAAAAGAAATTACTTAATGTGTACAGAGCTTTTGTTCAGGTTTATGAAAAATTTTGGAAATATACAATAATTATCTATGCACATATTGTCTTTTAATTTTCATTTTTATAGTTACATTCTATCTTTTAATTCTATTTAATTTTATTTTTGTAGATTTATAAATTTTTCTTTCCTTACAATTTTGGCATCTAGTTTTCTAACAAAGAGTCAGACACAGGAAAATACACACAGGATCCAGTGTATTGCCTGTTCTGTTCATTTGTCTGGTTATATTCTTCTTTATATTTTTTTTTTCCAGTTTTGGGCCTCTTCTGATTTGCTTAGTGTATATTTCTCTGGGATCATTTTTACCCTTTTAGGATTTTATTCTCTCATTCATCTACTCTTCTCCAGACAGCATGACATATGGAAAAACTTTCCTTAAAAAAGAGAACAAGAGGCAGTATTAATGGCCAGGTAACTAATCAGTATGGATATAAGTAAGATGCCAGAACTAAAGTTCATAATAACAATTATAAACATAGTAGCTGGGATTTAAAAAGGCATAAAAGACACTAGAGTGTCTTTCTAGAGTGTATTTCTCCTTTCTGGAGAAATAAAAGAACTAAAATCTAATCAATTTCAAATTTTAAAAAGGCTACTTATGAGATACAGTAAAAAAATGGAGGCACTTAACTGTTTCGATAAATGAAGCAGGAGAGGGAATTAATGATATAGAAAGCAAAATAATGGAGAATAAAGAAGCTGAGGAAAAAAGAGGTAGACAACTACTGGATCACAAGGGGAGAATTAGAGGAATAAGTTGTGTCAAAAAAGAAAAAAAAAAAAACACAGAATAATTGGGGTCCCAGAAGAAGAAGAGGAAAGAGAGATGGGAGCAGAAGGCATACTGCAGCAAATTATAGTGGAGAACTTCCCTAATCTGGGGACAGAAACAGGCATTCAAATCCAGGAGGCACAGAGAACCTCCCTCAAAATCAATAAAAATAGGTCCACCCCTCGACATATAATATTGAAATTTGCAAATCTCAGAGAGAAAAAGAAAATCTTGAAAGCAGCTCAGGGGGGAAAGAGGTCTGTAACCTAGAAGGGTAGAAACATTAGACTGGCAGCAGACCTATCCACAGAGACCTGACAGGTCAGAAATGCAGCCAAGAATATTATATCCAGTAAGGTTGTGATTCAAGATAGAAGGAGAGATAAAAAGCTCCCAGAGATAGAGAGAAACTAAAAGATTTTGTGGCCACTAAACCAGACCTGCAAGAAATATTGAGGGGAATTCTGTAAGCAGAGAGATCCCAAAAGTAACATAGACCAGAAAGGATCAAGGACAATATACAGTAACAGTCACCTTACAGTCAACACAATGACACAAATTCATGTTTCAATAGTTATTCTGAATGTAAATAGGCTAAACGCCCCAATCAAAAAACACAGGATATTAGGTCAGATTAAAAAAAAACAACAACAAAAAAAAAACAGACCCATCAATATGCTGTCTGCGTATGCTGTCTACACCTCCAGATGTAAAGGGAGGAGGTGAAAATCAGTCTATCATGCTAATGGACATCAAAGGGAAGCTGTGATACCAATCCTTATATCAGACAAATTAGATTTTAAACCATAAACTATAACAAGAGATGAGAAAGAACATTATATCATACTTAAAGTGTCACTCCAACAAGAAGAGCTAACAACTGTACATACTTATGCCCCTATTATGGCAGCAGCCAATTACATGAACCAATTAATAACAAAATTAATAATAATACAATAGTAAGGGGACTTTAACACCCTGCTCGCTACAATGGATAGATCATCTGAGCAGAAGTTCAACAACAAAACAAGGACTTTGAATGACAAATTGGACTAGATGGACTTCACAGTTATATTCAGAACATTCCAACCTTAAGCAACAAAACACATTCTTTTCAAGTGCACATGGAACGTTCTCCAAGATAGATCACACCCTGGGTCACATGTCAGGTCTCAACTGATACCCAAAGACTGGGATCATTCCCTGCATATTTTTGGATCACAATGCTCTGAAACTTGAACTCAATTACATGGGAAATTTGGAAAGAACTCAAATACATGGAGGCTAACAAGCATCCTATTAAAGAATGAATGGGACAACCAGGAGATTAAAGAAGAATTTTTTAAAATGCATGGAAACAAATAAAAATGAAAACAAACAAACAAACAAACAACTCTTCCAAAGCTTTTGGATGCACAAAGCAAGTCCTAAAGGGGAACTATATAGCACTACAAAACTTTCTCAAGAAATGAGAAAAGTCTCAAATACAGAACCTAACCCCACACCTAAAGGAGCTGGAGAAAAAACAAAAACAAAAACAAAAACAAAAAACAGAAAGAAAACCTAAACCCAGCATGAGAAGACAATTAATAAAGATTAGAGCAGAAATCAATGAAATAGAAGCCAAAAAAAAAAAACACAAAAAAACAGCAAAACAGATCAACAAAACTAGGAGAGGGTTCTTTGGGAGAATTAATAAGTTTGATAAACCCCTGGCCAGACTTACCAAAAAAAGAGAGAGAAAGAAAGGACCCAAATAAATGAAATCATGAATGAGAGAGGAGAGAACTCGACTAACACCAAAGAATTATAAACAATTATTGGAACATATTATGAGCTACTATATGCCAACAAACTAGGCAATCTGGAAGAAATGGATGCATTCCTAGAGATATCTAAAGTACCAGAACTGAAACAGAAGTAGAAAATCTGAAAAGACCCATAACCAGCAAGAAAATTGAAGCAGTAATCAAAAATCTCCCAAAAAATAAGAGCCCAGGGCCAGATGGCTTCCCAGAGATAGTCTACCCAACATTTAAAGGAAAACTAATACCTAATATTCTGAAGCTGTTTCAAAAAACAAAAATGGAAGGAAAACTTCCAAACTCTTTCTATGAGGCCAATATTACTTTGATCCCAAAAGCAGACGAAAACCCCACCAAAAAGGAGAATTGCAGATCAATATCCCTGACGAACATGGATGCCAAAATTCCCACCAAGATACTGGCCAATAGGATATAACACTACATTAAAAAGATTATCCACCACAACCAGGTGGGATTTATTCCTGGGCTTCAAGGGTGGTTCAACATCTGCAAATCAATTAATGTGATACACTACTTTAGTAAAAGAAAGGACAAGAACCATATGATCTAGGGACACCTGTGGGGCTCAGTGGGTTAAAGCCTCTGCCTTTGGCTCAGGTCATGATCCCAGGGTCCTGGGATTGAGCCCCGGATCCGACGCTCTGCTCCGCAGGGAACCTGCTTCCTCCTCTCTCTCTGCCTGCCTTTCTGCCTACTTGTGATCTCTGTCTGTCAAATATACAAATAAAATCTTAAAAAAAAAAAAGGACCATATGATCTTCTCAATAGATGCAGAAAAACCATTTGATAAAGTACAGCATCCTTTCATGATTAAAACTCTTCACAGTGTAGAGATAGAGGGAATATACCTCAGTAGCATAAAAGTCATCTAAGAAAAGTCTACAGCTAATATCATCCACAATGGGGAAAAACTGAGAGCTTTTCGCCTAAGCTCAGGAGCACGGCAGGGATATCCACTATCCTATTATCATTATTGTTCAGCATAGCAGTAGAAGTTCTAGTCTCAGCAATCAGACAACTGAAAGAAATAAAAGGCACCCAAATTGGCAAAGAAGTCAAACTCTGACTCTTCACAAAGACATGATACTTTATGCAGAAAACCCAAAGGATTCTACCCCCAAATCGCTAGAACTCATACAGGAATTCAGCAAAGTGGCAGGATATAAAATTGATGCATAGAAATCAGTTGCACTACTATACACTAACAGTGAGACAGAAGAAACAGAAATTAAGGAATTGCTCCCATTTACAATTGCACCAAGTATCATAAGATACCTAGGAATAAACCTAACCGGAGAAGCAAAGCATCTGTACTCAGAAAACTATAGAATTTGAGGAAGACACAAATAAATGAAAAAACATTCCATTCTCATGGATTGGAAGAACAAATATTGTGAAAATGTCTCTGACCTAGAGCAATCTACACATTTAGTGCAATCCCTATACCATCAACTTCTTTTCACAGAGATGAAACAAATAACCCTAAAATTTGAGTGGAACCAGAAAATTCCCTCAATTGCCAAAGGAATGTTGAAAAAGAAAAACAAAGCTGATGGCATCACAATTCCAGACTTCAAGCTCTATTATAAAGCTATAATCATCAAGTCAGTATGGTACAAACACAGACACATAGATCCATGGAACAAAATAGAAAACCTAGAAATGAACCCTCAACTCTCTGATCAGCTAATCTTCAACAAAACAGGAAAGAATACCCAATGGAAAAAAGACAGTCTCTTCAACAAATGGTATTGGGTAAATTAGACAGCCACACAGCAGAAGAATGAAACTGGGCCATTTCCTTATACCATACACAAAAACAGTCAAAATGGATGAAAGACCGAAATGTGAGACAGGAATCCTTCAAAATCCTACAAGAGAACACAGGCAGCAACCTCTGTGACCTCAGCTGCAGCAACTTCTTCCTAGACATGTCTCCATATGCAAGGGAAAAAAGGCAAAAAAGGACTACTGGGACTTCATCAAGATAATAAGCTTTTGCACAACAAAGGAACAGTCAATAAAACACAACTGACAGAATGTGAGAAGATATTTGCAAATGACATATCAAGTAAGGACTAATATCCAAAATCTATAAAGAACTTATCAAACTCAACACCCAAAGAACAAATAATTCAGTTCAAGAAAAGGGCAGAAGACAAGAACAGACATTTCTCCAAAGAAGACATACAAGTAGCCAATAGACCCATGAAAAAATGTTCAATATCACTTGGCATCAGGGAAATACAAATTAAAACCCAATGAGATACCACCACATACTAATCAGAATGGCTAAAATTAACAAGTCGGGAAATGATAGATGTTGGTGAGGATGCAGAGAAATTCCCACTGTTGGTGGGAAAGCAAACTGGTACAACCACTCTGAAAACAATATGGAGGCTTCTCAAAAAGTTGAAAATAGAGCTATGACCCAGGAATTGCACTATTAGGTATTTACTCCAAAGATAAAAATGTACTGATCTGAAGTGGCAACTGCATTGCAATGTTTATAGCGGCAACATCCACAATAGCCGAACTATGGAAAGAGTCCTGATGTCTATGGACAGATGAATGGATAAAGAAGATGTTGTGTGTGTGTATGTGTTTCCAACTATACATATACACACACAGTGGAATACTATTCAACTATCAAAAATAAAATCTTGCCATTTGCAATCATGTGGATGGAACAAGAGGGTATTATGTTAAGTGAAATAAGTCAATCAAAGAAAGACAATAGGATCTCACTCATATGTAGAATTTAAGGGAAAAAAACAGAGGATCGTGGAGGAAGAGAAGGAAAAATAAAACAAGATGAAATCAGAGACGAAGACAAACCATAAGAAACTCTTAATCACAGGAAACAAACTAAGGTTTGCTGGAGAGGAGAGGTGTGGGAGATGGGGTAACTGGGTGATAGATACTAAGGAGAGCACCTGGTGTAATGAGCACTGGGTATTATATAAGACTGATGAACTCTACCTCTATAATTAATAATACATTATATGTTATTGAGTATAAATAAATAAGATAATTTTAAAAACTCCTTCGGAAATTTTTGTTATTATTATGAAGAATTTTATTTTTAAAAAAGTTTTAGATTGCTGGCCAAAGTGAAGGGAATGTGAGAGATTTCTCACATATCTCCTCACCCCATACATGCATAGTCTCCACACTAGCAATATCCCCACCACTGTGGTACTTTTGTTACAACTGATGAACCTGTATTGACACATCATAATCATCCAAGGCCCATAGTTTTCATTACGTTCTCTTTTGGTGAACATTTGGTGAACATTTGTACATTCTATGGGTTTGGAAACATGTATAATGACATGTGTCCATGTGTCCATTATTATAGTATCATATAGAGTAGTTTCCCTGCCCTAAAGATCCTCTGTGCTCCATCTACTTATCCCTCTCCCCATCCTCAACTTTGGGCAACCATTGGTCTTTTCACTGTCTCCACAGTTTTGCCTTAACCAGAATGTTACATAATTGGAATCATGCAGTGTGAGCCTTTTCAGATTGACCTCTTTCACTTAGTATTATGCATTTAAGCTTCCTTCAAGTCTTTTCATGACTTAATAGCTCATTGAAAACTTTTCACACGGATGAAGCTGGTCCTTAATGCTACATGGTGTTAGGATTTATATGTTCATCTTAGGGGTGCTTAATATAATTCTTAACACATAACGTGCTTTTAATAAATAATTGTTGAATTAAGTAATGCACAAATGCAAAAATATTGACTAAAATGTAGATACACACATCCTGAGTGTGTAGGAGCTGCTAGTACTAGCCAAATCAGCTCATACTGTCATTAAGTTTCCTCTCCCCCAACCTCCTGCTCCTCTCCTCTATCTCTGTCTCTATCTCTAATACACACATGTGCATTTTATTTCCTGCCAAATTCTTGCAATTCCATTTCAAGTATGACAACAGTAAATAATGGGAAAAATTAGAAGAGTATAATTGGGCATGGAATAAAATTCTAAAACAACATTGTTAGATGTGTCTTAGAAGCACAAGATGGAAGATGACAATTGTCCCAAGATCAAAGTTCACATTCAGGTAGAAATGAGAGAATATGATTCCTTGCATTTGGCCAGAAAATAATGGAGAAAGGAGAGTGGATGTAAAGGTAGTGACTGCACACCTAGGAAGAAAAACTAAGAAGATTTAGAAAGCTATAAAGCTTAGAGCTGAGGGCAAAGTCTCTACCACTATATTTTAGCACTCAATCTATAAAATGCAGGCACTTATCATATCATACAAAAATAATAAATAGCTCCCAGCTATATAAAAGTAAATAGAAGGTGTAAGATGAAATATTATTATATACTTGTGAAGTTCCAGCAAAGCGCTGAGCTCCTAATAAAATTTAATAAATATTTGATGATTGATTGATGTATTAGTTCATGAATCCTTAGAAAGTGATAAAGCCATTCATTCAGGGTTAAAGTAAAGGAAAAGAAAAATGATCGTGGAGAGAAATCATGATTTATGCTTGTCACTGGGTTTGATAGCACATCAGGGATGGAAACTGAGAAAGAAGAAAAGCACAGGGACCAGGAGAGAGAACAGAAAACCATCGCCACAGGATTCCTAAGAAGCCTAAAGAAGTGAGGCAGAGCCAGCAAGACCATCCTGAAGAATGAGGATAAAACTTGATGGCAAGAAAGCATATTGCATAAAGCTAAGACTGGGGTGGCTAAATCAACGAAACATAAAATTATAACATGTAATTGCCAGCAAACTACATTTTTCTGGAAGGAAGTTTGGGAATAAGACTGATGTATGCTGGCAAATGAGATCATCATGATATTCATAACATCATCTATTATCAGATATATAATTGGGAAAACCTTGAAACATAGGAGTTACCAGTCTAGAAAGTGAGGAATATGCAGATTGAGAGTAAAATAGGCATAATTCTTACTTGTTTTGTTCAATAAAGAATTCATAATAATCTCTGTGCATAGATTCATAAGCAGTACTGAATACAGATTACAGTGAATTGGCAAAAAACCACAAATGGATCAGTATAATTAACAGCACTAGTTAAGAATACTGAATTGGAATTTTTTTCAAAAAATATAGAAAACAGGTTATTACAATGATTTCTACTGCCTCTCTCTCTCTCTCTCTCTTTCTTTTCTCTTGCTAAGATTTTATTTGTTTGTTTTTTGTTTTTAAGAACTATTTCAGCTTAGGGGAAAAACTGGTGTAAAATTGAAAGAATGTTAAACCCTTGGGAATAGCAATGTGCTTCTGGAACACGATGCCGTCCTGATGCAGGGGAGAATCAGGATGGCTTGAAATTGGATCCAAAAAAATGATCTTTCTGAAAAAATACTTTTATGTGCCTTGCTGGAAAAAGCTTTAAATACAAAATCATCCCACAGTTACTCATGTTACCATTACCATAGTTTTGCTTTTCTTTCTGGTCCTTAGGAAACTGTGCTGTCAAAGTCAGTTGAAGAGTCATGTGCTCACATTTATTTCAATAAGAAGAGCAAATGCAGAAAACCCAAGCTAATCCTGGGTTTGGATTTAACAGTAAAATTAACTTACTTGCATTTGAACTATCAGAAGGATTCATTATGAAGTGAGCTCTGAAAGAATGTCAGCTTAGGAAACTGGACAAAACTGGGGGGACTTTTGAATGCAGGTACCATAATAATTTAAACAACAAGTAAGAAAATCACAAACTAAGCCAAATCTAAAGAATCCAAAATCCATCCCTATGGCAGTCCACCAGCTCTTCATGAATACCTACAGTGCTTTGGAAACGTTAAGTAAATAGGATTTTATAGAAGTGCAATGATTAAATATCAATGAACTACTTGATCATAAAACTGAGGGTGACAAGAAGCCATGTGCAGATAATTTCTACAGCCATGTTCTGCCTTCACACACTCAAGTCTTTCTTAAATAAGGGCATCCATAAGGCTGTAAGGCACCTTGGGGGAATGGAGATGATCTCACTGAACCCAGACTGGTCCCTTATGAAAACCTTTGTATCTTGTGACATAACTTCTCTTCTTTACAGGAACTAGTAAAATTCATGGTCTCCTCTGAATCTCTGTGTACAGCCTCTTGTCTTAAAACTACTTAAAATTACAACTCTACTATGCCAAAAAAGCAAAATCAGATGTTGGTGAAGGTTTAAAACTATATTTTCTGGAGAGATAAGACCATAGCAATTCAAGGTCAGGTCTCCAAATTACTGCTACTCCCACCCACAGGCCTAGAGGAAATCTCTCCTGGAGGTTTTCTGGTGTATCATCTAGATTCATTAGGAAAAGTTTTCCATTTTTCAACTTATGTTGAAGGAGCTACAATTGCCTCCTTTCTAATAAATCCCAAGTAAATTTTCATTTTTCATGCTATATCTTGAATTTACTCATAAAACAACAGGATATGTCCAACAACTGACTCTGCATATCTTATAACATAATAAAATGAACCTAGTCATTACCATAAGCCATCTTTATGAATTCAGAATGTAGCCAAAAGAACCAAAAGGTGCAACAAAGGAAAGAAGATTACTAGAGGTTAAATGACACTGCCAGGACATGATAACAACTTTGCTCATCACCTTTGTAAAAAGATATGTGTCAATCACAGAGGAGAGAGACACATTACAATAAAGACTCTAAGAGATTAGCAAAGACACACTCCACAATAGTTTGGAAAATATTTTCTTTGAAAAATCCTTTAGTGTGTGCCTTGAAATCCATTTCTTCATAGTGGTTAGATTTTCAGGTTCTTAGACCAGCTGCAGCACCCAACATAACCTTTTTTTTTTTTTTAAGATTTTATTTATTCATTTTACAGAGAGAGAGATCACAAGTAGGCAGAGAGACAGGCAGAGAGAGGAGGAAGAAGGCTCCCTGCTGAGCAGAGAGCCCAATGCGCGGCTTGATCCCAGGACCCTGAGATCATGACCTGAGCTGAAGACAGAGGCCTCAATCCACTGAGCCACCCAGGTGCCCCAATCTTCTTATTTTAACTACCATTTGGGGCTCCCAAAACTATAACTGGCCACATCTGGCACCTGGCTGTTTTTAGAGACACAGCGCAGGAAACCCAGGGCCCCAGCAAGGGCATCTGTCTTCAGGTATGCTCCTTAATGGGGTCAGTCCTCACAACTGTCCACCTTGCCATCTGGAATCTGCTTTTTCTTGCTGTCCAGGTGATGGCTTATGTGAAACTCTTAGAGGAAAACATAGCATGTGTAGTTTCCCCTACATATTATATTACACATTATATGCCACTGATCTCCAAACATCTCACTCTGCCCATTTAGCAAAAAGAACAAGAATCCACTGCCTGGGGCCATTTTACTAAAACTAGTGTGTGATGCTATTGCAGCTGAAATTTTAGTATTATATAGGATTTTTAAATTTAAAAAAAAAAAACTTCCTTGATTCTTCTATGTCATATCACTGAGCCTCAGTCACTTTTAGAATTTTCTTGGACTCAAAGCTCTATCTTGATTTGAATTCTGCATTAAAAAAAAAAATCAGGAATCCAAATGAGTGAATCAGGAGGGCAATAGAACTGCAATAAATCATTTTGGTTTGCATTTTGGTTTTACCACGTGGGATTGCACTGAAAGAGATCTTAATACACATTAAATTAGAGTGACTGGTGTGGACCCAGGGCAATTTAAAACTCTGTAACAGATAGCAAAATCTAAATTGGAGAAAATGAACAATTCTGCACATCTCAGAATACAATATTGTGACAATAAATGCAACCTGTTTAGGCACAAGTTCCAAAACCAATATCTTGCTGTCCTCTCTAAAGTTGTGCTCAGTGTTTTCTCAGTAATTTTGTACATACCACTCTTGATGCACATTTGTTGATGCACATTTTTAATTCATTTATTATTTTTTTTTTTATTTTTTTGAGAGAGAGACAGAGAGAGCATGAGAGGCGAGAAGATCAGAGGGAGAAGCAGACTCCCCGTGGAGCTGGGAGCCTGACGTGGGACTTGATCCCAGGATTCTGGGATCATGACCTGAGCTGAAGGTAGTTGCTTAACCAACTGAGCCACCCAGGTGCCCTGATGCACATTTTTAAACTTGGCCTGTTGTTCTGTTTTTTTTTAAACGAGACAAACCCATAAGGATATATGCAAGAGGACATGAATTTGTGAAGAAAATAAATCTCCATGTATAAATGATGCTATGGGATTGAAGATGTCTTCAACTCTTCACAACTGCTCCTTTAATAAGAATTCAATTAGTAGAGAAACTGGGGAGAGTAGACTTCTCCGTGTAGCATATTCAATTAAATACCTGATTCCAGGGAGCTGAGTGCTGATGATGCCCTTAGACATGATCACACCACAGTCAGTCATGAGGAAGGAAGAACTCCATAAAGCGCAGTGCTGGAGAAAATGACAGGTTCCCTTTCATCTGATGGGCCAATACAAAAGTAGAGTTTATAGCTACATATTTCAAACCTTGATCAGTGGGAAATCCTGAGTCTTGACACAAATATAAACATGGACCATAAATTAGCCATAAAAAGGGCACTGCACTATTCAGGATTTGGGGTCCTGTCTAAATTTATAAGCTGTTTCCAGAGCCTCTGAAACTAATGGAGGAATAAAATATTCCAGCCAACTACGAAAGTAAGTATTATGCATGATTGAAAGAACTGTAGCTGACTGCTCTGATTAATGAAGGATAAATTACTGTTAATGTTTGTAATAAATGTCACGGGCCATATTTCATGGAGCAGAAGCCAGGGCGCTCTATGGGCTCCAGTGGCTTAAGAGCTGTGGATGAAACAGGGACTAATTCATCATTGGCAAGTTTTAGAATTCTGCAACCCTGCCCGGCTAAAAGCAGAACAGCCTTTTATGTGCTGCCTAAGGTGGGAGCCATTCTCCCTTCAACCAATCCCCCAAAGGCCAGGGGTGCTGTTTTTGTCCCTTGTCCACTCTGATTTTGCTCTGAGGTCACTTATAATATGACCACAATTAAGGAAACCTACATCTCTTCAAGAAAACAACAAAACTGAGTAATAAGTTGCCCTAACCCATTACAAGTTCAGAAGTCATCCTTGACACCTGCCACCTGCAAAGACAGAATAAATCTGCCCTGAGGAAGTCTGAATCATGAGCCCAGATATAACGGAGGCCTCTGAGCAGGGGGTTCAGCCTCAATGAATGAGGCATATGCAGAATGCCAAGTAATCAGGTGCCAGGAGCCGGTGGTGAAAGCCTCATTTACTACTTATTCCTCAGGAAAGCCTGGATGGCTTAGGAAAGGTCAGAGACTGGTGGTGTGGGGTTTGGTGGAGGGAGGGACGGGGGTATCAGTGCAGACAGTTGGACAGGCAGGGGTCCGTTCAACAAGCCAAAGTGAGGGCCAGGGCGGGCAGGAGAGGGTGGAGGGTCAAGACCCCATCCAGTCCAGACAGTGATGCATTCACTATTCGGAGTCTTTTAGTTTCTTATGGAGAATCTTGACAGCCCTAACCTGGGGTCTAGGTGTAGCCAAGCCTGTTGTCAGAGGTGTGGTAGAAAGTGACTGGGGCTATATTTACTGGGTTGCCAAGGAGCGTCCTCCAAGGAAATGATCTGTGACCTGATATCTGACCCATAGGAAATTGGGCAAGCAAGGAGAGGATTGAGGGTGGGGTTCCAAGCTGAAGGAAGAGCAACTAAGAGCGAAAACAGCTACGGATGTATATAGATGTATAGATGTATATAGATGTATAATGTATATAGATGTATAGATATATATAAATGTATATAAATGTATAATGTATATAGACACATATATGCATAGATGTATATAGATGTATAGATGTATATAGATGTATAATGTATATAGATCTATAGATATACATAGATGTATAATGTATATAGACATATATAGATGCATAGATGTATATAGATGTATTTAGATGTACAAGATGAGTGAGCTGAAGGGAAGGTGAAGGACAAAAAAGAACTGAAGACAAAATAGATTCAAGAGAAGGGCAGGAAGGATTGTGAGACCTTCCGCAGAGGAAAAGAGGGTAGGAGAGAATTTCTGTTTTCCCTTCTCATCCTTCCCAAGACAACAAATAGGAGACAGGATGAATGGAGGAGAGAGAACACAGGACAAAAGGGAGGAATATTAAGCACCTTTTTTTTTCAGTTCACAAATTCTGTGATAAATTATGAAATAGCACATTTGTGTTTATATCATTTCTCCTATAAATAATGAACAGTAATTTGATACAATTGGAGATCATATCATACAACTGAGCTAAATACCACTAGCCCACCAGACAGAATACAACGTTAGTTTCTAGACAATCCTTCACGTCCTTCTTCCCCCTCCTACCACCCCATCTCTTTAGAGGACATGACAAGAACACTTTTCAAAGCCCTGTATTGGCATTTTCTGCCAAATACTCCAACCAGTAGTTTTTCATAGCCCTAGAAAAAAATGTTCTTGCCTACTGATTAATAGAATTCCTTATTCCTTCAAATGTCTCCTGAACATCTTTCAGGTTGACACTCTGAAATTACAGAATATGCCAAAGTGGAAATAGAAATGCAACTAGAGTTGCTAGAAACGTTTATTCAGCTATTCTTACCTGTGTTTACATTGTTTCCATCCAGTTTCTAAATCCACTAAATCTCAACTCCTTTAGTTCTGTTTTTACACTAATTTAAGCTCACCTTTTCCCTTTGCCGTTCATGACAGCCTTGGCTGCCCACCCTTGTTTGTAGAAGTTTCTAATGCTCAAGTGTCAGGAGTCAGAGAAGAAATCATGTAAAGTTATACATGAAAGGGATCTTGCATGTTAATTTCAACCCATCCTCTAATTCTACAAAAGAGAAAAGTAGAATCCCAGGATCAAGTGGTTCCCTCCATGCTTTACTGTGAGGTGGAGACAGAACAAGGTCTAGGCCACCAAGACCCCAAATCTGAAGATTTCTCCTCTTCAGACAGGATGCGTGAGAGGGGGTTATCTGAAGTGGAGTAGGAGATGCAGGGAGCTGCTGGCAAGGTAGGACTCCGTGCAAACTCCAAAGACAGGGAGGGACTACTTGACGGCCTTGGTCAGGCTGTCAGACCTGTGTGAGGTCAAGAGGTAAGCTGTGTAGAAATGCAGAGTAATTTTTTGCACTCTACAGCAGGTGGTCTTCACATTAGTCTGCTATTCTTTCTCCTTTCTGCTTGGTATTCTGGAGTATGCATACTTCCTGCCCTGCGTGCTGGGGGCAAAGAGGATGCAGAACATAAGTCAGGGGAAACCTGACTTATTTTTGATGTCCCAATTTTATTTCATTTAAAGCAATTTAAAACATTATTACTAAACAGGATATATTAGAAAAAAGAATATTGTATTCAACTGAATTTTTAGGATAAAAAATGAGACTTGAAAATAATTACTGACTTGAAGAGGGCCTCTTTGACCTATTTCCCTTGTACCCCAGAGTGTATGACTTCATTCTCCTATGTAAAGGTTTGGGGGAAGAGAATCAATAAGGAGGATGTCAAATAAAAAGTAAGAATAATAAATTCAAGAAACAAACAGCAGCTGGTATGAAATTATCCAACCAAACAAATAGTATTCTAAATCACATCTGATAATGATCCATTTTGGATTTCAAAATCACAAAATGTATACATTCAAGGCATTTTTTAAACCTTATAATTGAAAAATAGCTTTTTGCATTCGCTTCAAAATCTCCTCTGGAGATGTGTCAGTTCTGACATTTTATAACAGACTGCAGGGAAACCTTCCAACCTCCAGTCTGACAGCAGATCTGCCAGCCCACCCATCAGCCTTTTGACCACAGAAATGTCACACATGTAAAGAAGAGGGTCCTTGAGAATTCAGGGAATGAGTAATAGGATGTTTCTCAGTTATGGTCTTCTTTTTTCTATTTTTAAAGACACATTTATTCATGCAGAGAAGAAGCAGCTAAATTTTGAGAGAGCTTTTCTGACTCAAGTTAAGTGATTATACCTTCAACCTATCCATATGATTCTAAAATAATATTGAATACCTACTATGTACCAGCTACTGGGCTGAAATGTTGCACTAACGTATTTATTCCTGAGGCTTTGAAGTCTTTCAACTGCACAGAATATTTCCTATGAAAGGCTTTGAACGTATGTAGTAATTCAGCTTATTGGAATATACCTTATTATAACCAACCTGCCCTCTCCTGAGAAGACTAAAATAATTTGACCATAGAAGGGAAGAGAAGAATGAAAAAGCACATCCTCATAAGACAAATGTCACTAGGAAAAAGACAAAAGTCTTTTATTCTGGGGGCCTCTTGCAAACTAACAGGCCAACTATATATAGTAAAGAAAAGCACTGGTAACATACCACTAGGAAAAAAAATATATAGTCAAGCTTTCTTTAATAGGTCAGTACACTTGTGGCTTGGTTTCAATAAACATCTGTCAGTTTAGCTCAGCTTCTCCATGGTGTTGCTGCCTTAGAATCCATTCTGTGTGGCCAAGGGGGCCTTCAGGGACGTGACCCTGACACTAACCCCTCATGTAAGTTCATGCTCCAGACAGCAGCCACAGGGTCGCATGTAAATGTGAGGTCTTGATATGAATTCCCCAACACCTCTGGTATTGAGTGTCCCCCACCTCCCAAGGCCCTCTCTTTCCTTGCAACTTAGATAAGACCTTCTAGGTCTTACCAAAACCCTGCTTTTTTTGGTTTGTATTGACCAACCTGCCCATAGTCCAGGAGGCACCAGGCACTTTGCCCACAGACATAATAAATGCATGTGTCCCATGTCCTGTCTCTCTGTGTCTGTACTCTTCCTCGACCTCCCCATGTGGCCTCCGGAGGTGTACAGTGTGTGCTTTCTCCAGGACCTGTGAGTAACAAACTTCTCTGTTTCAATTTCCCATGTTTGTTGTCGAGCCGAGACTCACCATCTGGCACCCTGTGCTCCACTTAACGAATGCTAATTTAACAAAATCAAAACAGCATGAATTTCAGGTATTTTCCTAAAGCTACTAGAAGGAAATACTGAAAGTAGGAAAGAGGCAGGCATGAAATGCCTCAGTCCTTTGAAGGGGTGATTCAGAGAAAGTGGATACCATGAGAGCAGAGTTACAAACACGGATGAGCAAACTCAGGCAGGGCACTGACGGCTCAGGACCAGGAGACCTAACTGGTCTTCTACTGACCAGGAAAGATCAAAAGCAAAATCTATTAAACTTCATAAAACTCTTAACTACCAGCACCATGAGAAAGCTAGAAGAATATCCAATGCCGTCCCCTCCCCCTCCATTCCTGGGTGTAGTAGATTTCCTCATCATCATCATGAAGAATGAGAAAAATATGGTTAATAAAGTAACATCAGGAAAGATATGAAGTTACTATTTTTGGTAAATGGATTAGGTCAGACTGTCTCATCTTCATAAACATACTCGTGTGACTTATTTGATAATTCAATGATCTATCACAAAGCTCAGCTCAGTAAATGTCATTTATGGATGAGGACCAGTTTCCTGAATCATAACAGAACCAACCTAACATCCAAAAGATCAAATTTGTCACCTGGAATTTTTATGGAAAACAAACAAACTCATGGCATTTTCATTTGTTTATTATTTGATGATTTTTCAACAAACATTTATTGAACATCCACCAGGTACCTGAACATTGTACTTGGTGCTGGAGCTGCAAAAATAAAATCAGAGCCAGTCTGTACCCATGATGAACTCACAAAATTCCGTAGAGGAAAGCATATGAAGAATAAATCTGTAGTAATTTAAGATACATTATAATTAATGAATTGGAAGGGCACATAAGGACACCTAATCCTTAATGAGGGGATGGAGTCAGTGGTCAACAAGAACCTGAAGGAATAACCCTAGGTAGACCTAAGACTTATAGTATAACTTGGAAATCTCCGGGGGGTGGGGGATATATATATATATATATATAATATACACACACACACACACACAAAGATATGTGAAAGCATGTACTTTATTCCTGGGACCAGCTAAAAAGTAAACCCAACCCAAATGTAATGGTTTCATAGAGGCAAGTGCCAGTATGACAATAATAGTGAGAATAAAGTTGGATAAGCAGCCATATCCTAGATGGCGAAGTCTTTGTATGGAATGCACAAGCACTTCTGTGTGGCTGGTGGGGAGTCATGATGCCTTTCAGGCAGAAGGGTCATGTGATCAAACTTATATTTTTATAATGGTCCCCATGACCGGTACATGGATGATGACATGGAGGATAGGAAACCCAAGGTCAAGGGACATTAGGAGGGCAGTGAGGTCCCACAGAAGAGACAGACTGGCAGGAGAGCAGACAGTGGCCAGAGGGAGGCAGTGCAGAGTCAGAGGACAGAGGGCCCAGGAAATGGAAGCACCCAGGCCTGGTATGCCACCTACTCATGCACTGAAGAGAAGAAAGGAGAGAAGAAACAGTATGGGTGGCACAAACCTTCCAGACCCCAAAACACTAAGGTCATCGTATGAAGAGTTCCACCGTATGATAAAGTGGTCCTCTGAGGGAAAGATAGAAGCTTAAATGAGTTATTAGGAAGTTAAAAAAAGCTAAAAAAGAATTGAATAAAACTTTAAACTTAAAAATTTGGAAGGAGATAAAACAATCTCCAAACCGAACAGAAAAAAAAAAAATTAAAGATGAAAACAGATACTTAAAGAAATAGCAATCTTTTAAAAAGGAAAAATAGCAGGGGTGCCTGGTTGGTTCAGTTGGTAGAAGGTGGGAATCTTGGTTTGGGGGGTGTGAATTTGAGTCCCATGTTGGGTGTGGAGATTATTTAAAAATAAAATATTTGGGGGGGCGCCTGGGTGGCTCAGTGGGTTGGAGCCTCTGCCTTCGGCTCAGGTCATGATTCTGGGGTCCTGGGATCAAGCCCCATATCGGGCTCTCTACTCAGCAGGGAGCCTGCTTCCCTTCCTCTCTCTCTGCCTGCCTCTCTGTCTACTTGTGATCTCTGTCAAATAAATAAATAAAATCTTTAAAAATTAAATAAATAAAATAAAATATTTTTGGAGTGACTGGGTAGCTCAGTTGGTTGAGCATCCGATTCGATTTCAGCTCAGGTCATGATCGCATGATCATGATCACATGATCGCAGGGTTGTGGGACAGAACCCGAGATGGGCTCCATGCTCCTCATGCTCATGCGCCCTCTGTCCCATTACCCACTCATACTAAATAAATAAATAAATACATAAAATCTTAAAAAAAATAAATAAAATCTCTTAAAAATTTAAAAAAGGAAAAATTGTTACTCAAAGCAAAATATGACTCCTTAAAACAAATAACAATTTTTTTACTATTTATACAGGGCTTACCATTTCCCAGGTACTATTCTGAGCATTATCTATATTAACAGCATTAATCTTTCAACAACCCTACAAAATAGATTCCATTATTCTACTCTATTTTTGGAAACCAAGAGTTTAAGTGAGTTGCCCAAGATCATACAGCTAAAAAAAGATTAATAAATTAAAAACACTTTGGCAAGTCTGATCAGGAAAAGAAAAAATAAACAAGATATAAATAAAGAAAAAAATCAGAGCATGTCAATAGCTACAGATATAATAAAGATTGTAGAATTAATAAAAGAAATCTCTGTTCAACTTAATACCAATAAATTTAAAATATTAAATTAAATTGAAAAACTTTAGATCCAGGGATCTAAGTTGGCCAACAATAGGGAAATTAAAATGTTAATCAAAATTTGTCACTGTTATCCAAAAGACACTGTTCTAGAGAATTCTATGGGACATTTCTACCAAATTCTCAAGGAATTTGTTGTTCTCCCCTTATGCAAATTGTTTTAGAAGATGACAAGGCACAAAACTTATTTTACAAGGTAGGTGTAGATAGGCACAATCTGGTCAACTAGTAAAGCACAAGAAAAAGAAAGGGAAAAAAAACTGTTGGTGAATATAATTCATGAACATAGAAAAATGAAAAAAGAAGGAAGAAAGGAAGGGAAAGAAGGAGGAGGAACATTGTAACAGTAAAACAAATCAGTCTGTATTTTAAAACGATAATGCGTCATAACTGCTCAGTCAGGGTTTGATATTATAAGTACCAGACTTGCTCCAAGTTGTTAAAGCATTTATTATTTCTTTAGGAACTTTCAAAAGGATATTTATTAATTCCCAGAATGAAGCTTGGAATATATATCATCAGGAGCAGTTCCCAAGTTATAATCCAATATATAATTGGATTATATATAATATAATATAATACAGTCCTGAGCACACACACTTGCAGGCGACACTAACAAGCCTGGGAGAAGGCCCCCACCCCCAGGGAACTCCACCACTACTTTCCCTGAAATCTGATGTGCCCTGTCTGACATACTCCACAGTCTCTTCTTACCCTCTCTGGTGACTGTGTCTTCCACCAGGTGCATGATTGACTGAGTAAGACATGTACCTGTGTCCTAGTTGCAAGGAGGTGATGAAGGTGACTTTCTCAATTCCATTCAGAACAGAAAGAAGCTACAGGTGAGAAATTTCCCCATAGAATAGTGGTGGAGGGTGCCTGGGTGGCTCAGTCATTAAGTATCTGCCTTCAGCTCAGGTCATGATCCCAGGGTCCTGAGATTAAGCCCTGTATCAGGCTCCCCAATCAGTGAGGAGTCAGTTTCTCCCTCTCCCACTACCCCCTGCTTATGTTTCCTCTCTTGCTCTCTCTCTCTCTGTCAAATAAATAAATAAAATCTTAAGAAAAAAAAGAAAAAAGGAATAGTGGTGGAAATGTTTTGGAAAGCTGGAAAGAGCTTATTTTAGAAATGGGGTGATATTAAAACTTAATCTGTTACCATAATTCACTGTACTATGATATTAAAGATATGTCATGTTTCTAAACAGATGAAAAATTAAAAATTATATAGGTAGAATACGTTTGTATAATATATAACAAATGAGTAGATCCACAATTTAAACAACTCTTAAAAAATTAACAGGAAATTGGGGTGCCTGGGTGACTTGGTGGGTTAAGCCTCTGCCTTTGGCTTGGGTCATGATCTCAGGGTCCTGGGATCGAGCCCCGCATCAGGCTCTCTGCTCAATGGGGAGCCTGCTTCCCCCCCTCTCTCTAACTGCCTCTGTGCCTACTTGTGATCTCTCTCTGTCAAATAAATAAATAAAATCTTTTTAAAAAATTAACAGAAAAAGAGGAATCCCAATAGAGGAGTGAACAAAACAGGAATATGCAAGTCACAGACTAGAACATTAAAATGGTCTTTTAATGACTACATGAAAGAAATTAAACTTCTTTAATGATCAAAAAATCCAAATATTAAAGCCAATAAGAAAATATTTTTCACTCATTATATTGGCAAAATTTAAAACACAGCAAGTAGCGGAAGGTACACAACTAGGTTCTCAAACTTCTATGGGTATAAATTAGGAACAGCCCCACGTCATGGCAATCCAGCCCCAAAATCTCTGAAAGTGCACACACTATGATTCAGTTTCTCTTCTTGGTATCTGTCCTAGAGAAGATTTGCATATATACATAATGAGGTACATACAAGGATAATGGCTACAGAACTGCTGAGAAAATTAATGCCCTAATACTCAGCCCTAGGAAAACACTTAAATAAGTGGTCATTTATCTAGACTATGGAATAGGACTAAAATAAGGGAGAGAGACCCATATGTACTAATTTTTTTTAATGCAGTATGATTCAATTCATAATACAATTCATGTAAAACATAGATTCTTACCTACAGACACACACAAAACACTTATTTATTCCATGGGTCCCTGCATATGTTATATGTAAATGTAAAGAAGGCAGAAACAATTCACAAGACTGATTACATTACTCACCCCTGAAGGGACTGGAGTGAGAACAAATTTGGGAGTTGTAGTCAAAGGAAAACAGTATGAAAATTAATTTTGAAGTGGTGCTGGGAAGGCTCGTAGACAGGAAGAATGTAAAAATGTAGGCAAGAGGGATGAGCAGTTTGTGGGTCTGTAGAAGCCAGGAATAGGTCTGGACTCTAGGAGTCAGCTTTCCACAGGTAAAAGGACAAGTGAAAAGACAGCTCTACTGTCATGCCTGAAGAGAAAGAAGAGAAGGTGAGTATTAGTTGTGGTTTGTCTATTTGTAGTTGGGTTTCCATTCAGTGCTGCTATTTTCTCTGTGAGGTAAGAGGCCCCCTGAATGGGAAGGACAGAAGGTTGAAGAGAGTCTACAAGAAATAAACATTAAGCTACAGAGAGTGGGAAATGCGTGAGTGTTGCTAGGTGGGGCTGAGGCCCATTGTACTGAAGTACACTGTAAAGTTTACAGCTCCAACTTGAGCAATGCCCTTGATGTTCTCCAGCAGCAATCAGAAGTCCAAGTGTGGGCAAAGTGATCCGTAATTTAAGGATTCATCCAAAGTTGGGGATTCTCAAGATAAGTAAGATGAAAGCATAACCAGGCATAGGGATTGCTACATTGTCCATAGCAGTGATTGGAGTGAGGGGTCATAAAATACTGCAGAGTTAGAGAAAAAAGCAAAGAGGGAAGCAAGCTGTAAATGAGAGATGATAGACAAGACATCCAGAGGTCCAGAGACACCAGTGGAGCAAAATTATCAAAAGAACTAAAAAACAAACTTACTGTAGAAAATAGTGGGTTGCAGTCAAAAATCAAGACCTAAATGGAACAGAACTGCTTCAGAAAGAGGGCAAGTCCAGAAGATGTCAAGGTCCAGACTGTGGAAATGGGAACAGATAAATGAAGAGGGGCAGAGGTGAAGGTCACTGGAGATGCGAAGCACAGGAAATGGAGGGGCTGGAGTCCTGGGTGGGTCATTCCCTCCAGTAGTGTGATACAGTTGGATGTTACCCCCAAGGAGATGTCACTCAATGCCAGAAGACAAATACGGAAAGAGGCAGAGATTAGGAGATCTGGAATCAAGCAGATGTGTTCAGATTCCTCTCACTTACCAGCCAGGTGTCTCCCCAAGCTTCAATATCAGAGTTTCCAAAGGGAGGTAAATAGCACTTCACTAACATAAAATGAAATAATGTATGTAAGGTGACAGCTACAACATTGGCAGATAGTAAATATGCAGTCACTGAAAAAGATTCTTTCTCTAAGTTAAAACCTGACAGTTATTAATCTCCTTTTTGTGACATTCTTGCCTTTCTCAACCGAGTCTTCAGTGTTTTTCTTCTGCCTTCTGCCCCACCATTCAGATACATATTCCCTCACAGCTCTCATGTCATCAGGACTAACAATCTTTCTGGAACTCATAAATCAATCTTACCTTCCAAAATTTCCCTGGCATTTACAGTTATTTGTTTGTTTCTTCCTTTCTTAGATAAAAAGAAGACATATTGAAGAGAGATGATTATGGGCTTTTTTTACTAACTAGCTGCACATCCCAACTAAGGCTTGATTCACCTCTTCAGACTGGATTCACCTCTTCAATCCCCTAAACAAAACCACAAAAGTCTATTGAAGTGATCACCTATAATAAGGCTTTTTTAGCCATAATAGGATTCTGATTTCAAAATGATTTCAGTTCAGGTGGCATCTATTTTGATTTTGTAAAAATTGTGCAAAGCTTGTACAATTTGGTGGGAAAGGGGTACTATTTCAGTGCCTTTAAATCAACATCTACAGCACTGCTATAAAGATGAAATTTTAAGAGATAATATGTAAGAGAGCATCTTCGAGGTAAAGCTTATATAACTAACAAATATTTGTCTTTGCCTAAATTTAACCTGTTTCAAAATAAGTCCATTTCTTAAAGAACCATAAGATAGACTGGAGTCCCAAAACTCTACATTCTGGCATATTTTTCATCTAATTCATAGATATTTTATGTTTATAGGTCTGACTATAAAGTGCCCTAATAGCTAAGGATAGTGTTGTAACATTTTCAGTTGGAAGAAACTATACACACGTCATAATATTATAACTAAGTAAATATACCAGTTACTCATTAAACTGATGTAACGTTAACAGAAAAAATATATATGAAATTTGAAAACTATAGAATACCACTACTTGTCAATCTCCGTACTCTTTGAATTATTGCTTCACCACAAATAAAACCAAAGGACATTGAAAAACCCACAAGGAAGTTCACAGGATGGAATCTAGGAACATGAAGGGCAAACACCAATATTGTTTGGATGGGGAGGACGAATGATATCTAGTACTCAAAATTTTTGAAGATTGATTGTATATTCTGTATGAAAGAGAACTTTTAATCCCATCCACTCTACCTAGCTTGTTCTCTTGAGTCACCTTCTTTTGTCCTATAACTGGTATGGGATAACATGGGTTCACCATTAAAGGCTGCTTATGCACCAGGATATAGTCCCGATTTTCTTACCTGTATACAAGCTCCCTTGGGAACTAAGCTAGAAGAAAAAGTTGCCATTTGGATAGTTTCCACAATATCTTGAATGCTGGTCACAGGCTCAAGAAATCACAGTATTAAAATCATATACAACAGAGGCAACGTTATAGCTCGGTATAAAAAAAGTCAGCCTCATCTTTAAAGAAAATAATTTCCTCATTATCGATTTACTTAAATAATGATTAACTTGTGTAATGCACAACTGAAGCCCTAAACCACTTATTGGAGTTCCTTTCGTTTTGAGTATCTATAACAGGTACATAAAGGCATCTCTAGGAGTACTACAGAAAAGGTCTGGAAGTTAAATATCTTGCAAGATAAGCACAAAATTTTTAATGTTTATGGACCAAGGTGAGAAGAAACCTTTCAAGCATCACCATATCCCAGATTTTTCAAGCTGCATGTGTGCTTTGGAAAATGAAATTAGAACTACCTCCGATGCAGAGGAGCCCCTCATTTACTTACTTCCAAACCCCTTTTGCTGGTTTATAGTAAGAAGGTTTTCAATACACAGCTGATGCTTGAACAGTGTGGGGTTGGAGGCAATGACCCTCCACCTTCATGCAGTTGAAAATTCTGAGTATAGCTTTGGACTCCTGAAAAATTTAAGTACTAATAGCCTACTTTTGACCAGAAGCCTTACTAATAACACAAACAACCATGTAACATGTATTTTGTATGTTGTACATATTCTATACTGTTTTCTTACAATAAAGTAATCCAGACAAAAGAAAATGTTATTAAGGACATTGTAAGGAAGAGAATATGCATGTACAGTCCTATACTGTCTTTATTGATACCATAAGTTTATGTCATCTGTTTGTAAGATGAGTTGTTTGTCAGTACTGTCAATATTGTCTTATATGACACAAAACACTGTAGATGTTATACATATTACTAGCACTAGACATCATAAATGAAAAGATAATATAAAGAATTCATATTTATTTATAGGTGTAACAATTTGTGCATTGATCATGAAGAATCAGCAATATGATTGCTTTATGGTCATCTAATGTAATTGATACAATTGCTTCATAGTAGCCTACACTATACACTAATAAATGAATGATTACAAAATTTTTATGACATACAGTGTTATAGTCATATTCATAGTACAGCATTGTGAACATTGTTACATTTAAAGAAAACTTACCTGTGATGATGACAGGGTTGATATGCAGTTTCTCCAATTTCAAGAGAGAAAGGCATACTGTACAGTAATTCTTTGAAAGCAAAGTTATAAAACCATAAGAAATTAACACATTAATTTTGTATTAAACATCATTCACCTTAATGCCTATGTAAGGATAGTCTATTCTCTTCCATAGAAGTCTTGCACAAGATGTTCTGCAGGATGAATACTTAGCCCATGATGATGATGGTGACACAAATGTGTCTCATACAGCTCTTCAGATAGAGTCACACTACATTTCTACACAAAGACACACACATGCACACTAGATAAGAGTATTAACTACACAGCATAAGATTATTTACCATTCACTAAGTGGAAGTGGATCATCATAGAGGTCTTCATTGTTGTTGTTTTCATGTTGAGTAGGAGGAGGAGGAAGAGGCAGGGTTGGTCTTGCTGTCTCAGGGGTGGCAGAGATGGCAGAGGAGTGGGAGAGAGGGCAGGACAGGCAGGCACCTTTACAGGAAGGCACTGTAATTTGTCTGACATTCTTGCTTTTTCATTTTTCTAAAAACGGTTCTATATGGTACCAATCCTTCTTCCACCATTTGCTTTAGTTCCAGTGCCTGTATCAGAGAAGGTTCCAGGTCATCAAAGTAGGTAAAAGCAGTCTGGAATAATGAGAAGCTTTCTACCAGATTGTTTAATGTCAATTTGATTTCTGGCACGGCTTCTTCTGTGTCTTCTTCCTTCTCATCCAGCACTGGTTTGGAGGCATGCATCACCATCAAGTTTGTTAATTCCTCCCATGTGGTGTCTGTTAGCTCTTGAATTTCTTCAAGACCCATACCTTGAAAGCTTTCATCCCCACCTTTTTTGCCATATCCACAGTCTTTTTCATGATATCCTTTATTGGCTCTGTCATAAATCCTGTGAGGTCATTTGCAACATCTGGACACAATTTTCTCCAACAGGAATTTATTGTTTCAGGCTTGATGGCTTTCATGGTTTTTTTTTTCTATGATGATGGCATTTTCAATAGTATAATCCTTCCAGACCTTCCTGATGTTCTTCCACAGCGTTGACAATCCTTTCCACAGAGTACCATGTGTAATGAAACTTTGAGGTCCTTATGATCTCCAGCTCTGGAGGCGGAGATAGATATGTTGTGTTTGGGGGCAAGTAGACTACTTAACAACTTTAGTGTTGAAGTCATGGGATTCTGGGTGGCCAAAGGCATTGTCTAACAGCAAAACAACTTTAAGGGGAAGTCTTCCCTGACAAGGCACTTCCTGACTTCAGAGAGTATCAGTGGAACCAACTAAGAAAAAAGGTACTCATTGTCCAGGCTTTCTTGTTGTGCAATCAAAAGACAGGCAGCTGATAAATCTGATAATTATCTGTTCTCTTCAAGGCTCAGGAGTTAACAGCTTTACAGATAAAGGCAGTCCTGATCATAAACACTATACTTCATCTATCCATCCCTGCCTTAAATTCCAGTGTTTGCTTCTCTTCCTTACTAATAAACGTCCTTTGTGACCCTCCCCCCGCCCCCAGAATAGGGCACTTTTCATCTGCACTAAAATCTGTTTAGGCAGACATCTTTTCTTCTCAATGATTTTCTTAATGGTGTTTGGGAACTCATCTGCTTTTAGCTGGCAAACTCGCTTCTCCTGTTATCTTGACATTTTTTCTTAAGTTCAGCCTTGTTCTAAAATCATCAAACCATCCTTTACTTGTACTAAATTCCCCAGCTTTAGACTATTCACTTGCCGTTTGCTTTGTCATATGACTTTGCTTTTTCTCAAATTATATTCAAGTCTATAGCTACACCTTTTCTATAACAACTTTGCACCCACAGCAAAGCTTCATTTTTAATATGAGGTAAAAAATTACATTGCAAAAAATGAAAGATATTTATACCTGTTGGTATAGTTGTAGTGACAGCTTGACAAATGTCCCTTTCCTTTTTTTTTTTTTTTTAAACAGTGGTCCTTACTTTAGATTCATTTATTTTGAAATGGTGGGCAACTGCAGCTGCAGATCTCAATCTATGGTACATATCAAGCAATTCAACATTTTCTTGTAATGTCATGACTTCTCTCTGCTTCTTGAGATTGGTCCCACGATGTTATTCAAAGTTTATGATATTGCACTAAACACAATGAAAAAGAGGGGAGAACTGCAAAGAAATCACTTTTTACTGGGATATGCAATTTACTGGAGAGATGAACTGCTCACGTGAAGATGATTAGTGTCATAGGACATTTTAAGCAGATACTCTCAATACTTGAGCTCACTGCAATAGCAACAGGATGTGGCTGCCAAATTTTTACAGTGGTACAGTATGAACTATGGTTAATTTTACGCAGTTATGCTTTAATACAGCATCTTTGCATTTGTTTACATTTCTCTATATTTCAAATGGTGCCATTTAAGTCTGTGTTTGTATGCATAAGTTTTAATAATTGGGTGAGCCTGGTGGTGGGTATTATGGAGGGCACGTATTGCATGGAGCACTGGGTGTGGTGCATAAACAATGAATTCTGGAACGCTGAAAAGAAATTTTAAAAAAAATGAAAATTTAAAAAAATAAAATCTTTTAACAAAAAGTTTTTTTAAAAAACCATAAAAAATAACTTTATATAGATTTGTGTATATTTTATGGCGGTAAATGATAAAATAGTCTAGTGTCTGTATATACTTTGTACATTCAAGACATATCTGACTTTCTCTTAATTTTTTGGTATCCTAAGATAAGCAATTTGTGTTTTTTTTTCAAACTATTTCAATTGTCCAAAATTTCTTTCAGTTTATTTATTGAATAAACAGAGTTCAAACTCATGTTGTTCAAGGGTCAACTGTATATTCTTAAATGTGGTATGCTTGGAGACATTGAAGTATTACTATCACTTGTCAATTGGATATCCATTGTATACTGTCTAAGCTTTGTCCAAACACTAACACGATAGATTCTCCTCAAGATAGAGGCATATTACGGGCACCTGAGTGGCTCAGTCAATTTAAGTGTCTGCCTTCTGTTCAAGTTATGATCCCAGGGGTCCTCTGATTGAACCCTGCATCGGGCTCTCTGCTCAGCAGGGAGCCTGCTTCTCCCTTTCTCTCTGCCTGCCTCTCTACTTGTGATCTCTCTCTCTATCAAATAAATAAATAAAATCTTTTTAAATAAATAAATAGAATCTTTAAAAATATATAGAGGCAAGTTAATGTACAAGGAACTATAGGCTATTTTAACCTTCAAAGAATTTATAATCTAGGATATTGAAAAAAAGAGAATATTTTTCCCTTGTCATACAAACATTTCCTTGTCCTTTGTGAAAACAATTGACGAAAAAGATATGAATGGTATAAATACAATAAGTTCAGACATAATATTTCCTGCATACTGGATCTTCTATCCAATATGGAACATATGGATATGACCTTCACATAAGGGTGGAGACAACATGGTTGGATTTATATTTGGGGGAATTATACCTAGCTTCTTTGTGGAGAAGCGATTGGGAGTTGGGGATGGTTTCTAGGTGAGAAAAAAAAAAAAAGGTAAAAACAACACCTACTAGAATACAGTTGTGCCTGCCTGGTGAATGTAAGTGATGGCTTGGATTGGGGGGTGGCCAAGAAGATGAAGAAGATTACTAGAGTTACAAAACATTTTGGAGGTAGAATTAGAACAAGTTGTGTTTGTAATAAACCTGTAAAATGAGTGAAGGGGAAGGATTTCAAAGTTTAGGTTTTGAAAAACCATGAAGATGGTGATACATTTTATTGTCAATGAGACTTCCAGAAAGCGAGCTAGTTGAGGACAACAGTTATGAACCAGACAGCCCAATATGAAGCCCACAGATAATGAACTAAAGTAAAGGATTTTCTACCCCATTTAGGTCTTAGAGGAGAGGTCTGGATGAAGATGTCAGGGAATTACGAACCTCTATGAATGGACTTTTGAGGTTAAGAACAAGTAATTTTAAAGAAAGAGTACATATAGAGATAAGAGCGAGCACAAGAATGAGCCATGAGGACTCCAGGATGTAAATGCCACATAGAGGAAGAGAAACCAGCAAAGGAGTGCCATGTGAGTTCAAAGAAAACTAGAAATGTACTGAAAAGGGGAGTGGCCAACACATTGAAGGCGTTGTTTAGTCAGAAAGTTTAGGGTGGCAAGTTATCTATAGCTGAGGCATCTTACTGGTATAGTTTGCATCACATATTTCTGTGGACAAAAAAGAACAAATAAAAGCAAACTTACTGCAGTCCTGCCTCCCACCAACACATGGCCTTAGGGTTCATTGCTGTAGGAATGAACAAAAGGAAAATAAATAAAAATAAAAATAAAAAAGGAAATTGCTAACATTTTATAAGAACACAACTTGTTTTTCTTTTCTTTTTTTTTTTTAAAGATTTTATTTATTTATTTGACAGACAGAGATCACAAGTAGGCAGAGAGGCAGGCAGAGAGAGAGGAAGGAAGGCAGGCTCCCTGCTGAGCAGAGAGCCCGATGCAGGGCTCAATCCCAGGACCCTGAGATCATGACCTGAGCCGAAGGCAGAGGCTTTAACCCACTGAGCCACCCAGGTGCCCCACAACTTGTTTTTCAATGTGTCAGCACTTTTAAAGTTATTAATACTTTTATATTAAAAATTACTTTATTGATATTTTTTGTTTTTTCTTAATTGAAGCATAAATGACAACATCATATTAGTTGTGGATATACAACATATCCACATATATGTACACATATATACATATATTGTATATATCCACATATATACATATATTGTATATATCCACATATATACAAATATATGTATTTGTATATATTGCAACGTTATCACCACAATAAGTCTTGTTAACCCCCGTCACCATATATAGTTATGAAACTGCTTTATCTTATGATGGGAAATTTTAAGATCTATTCTCTTAGCAACTCTCAGATATACAGTACAGTATTATCATCTATAGTCACCATGCTGTACACTACATCCCCAAGACTTATTTATTTTATAACTGGAAGCTTGTACCCCTTGGCCCCTTTACTCGTTTCCCTCACTCTCCACCTCCCATCTCTGGCAACCACCAATCTGTTCTCTGTATCTCTGAGCGTGTTTGGGTTCTTTTTGTTTTTTTTTTTTTTAATTCCACATATAAGTGAGATCATTTGGTATTCGTCTTTCTCTGTCTGACTTATTTCACTTAGTATGATGCCCTTAATGTCCATCCATGTTTTTAGAAATGACAAGATTACATTCTTTTTTATGGCTGAATAGTATTCCGGTGTGTGTGTGTGTGTGTGTGTGTGTGTGTGTGTGTGTGAAAGACACATTTTCCTTAACTATTCATCCATTGATGGACACTTAGGTCCATATCTTGGATATTGTAAATAATACTACAATAAATATGAGGGTGCTTATATCATTTTGAATTTAGTGTTTTTATTCCTTCATAAATACCCAGAAGTCAAATTGCTGGATGACATGTTAATTCTATTTTTAATTTTTTGAGAAACCTCTATGCTGTTTTCCATAATGACTGCACCAATTTACATTCCCACCAACAGTACACAAGCATTCCCTTTTCTTCACATCCTCACCAGTATTTGTTATCTTGTGTCTCTTTTATGATGGCCATTCTAACAGGTGTGAGGTGATATCTTATTGTGGTTTTGATTTACATTTTCCTGATGGTTAGTGAAATTGAGCATCTTTTCATATACCTGTTGGCCATATGCATGTCTGTTTTGCAAAGATGTTCAATCAGATCCTCTGCTCATTTTTTTTTAAGTTGGATTGTATGGGTTTTCCAGCAATGAGTTGTTGAGTTCTCTATATATTGTAGATAATAATTCTGTACCAAATATACGATTGGTAAATTTTTCTCCCATTCAGTATGCTGCTTTTTCGTTTTGTTGATGATTTCCTTTGCTGTGCAGAAGCTTCTTAGTGGGATGTAATGTCACTTGTTTATTACCGGTTTTGTTGTCTTTGTTTCTGGTGTCACATCCAAAATTCATCACCTTAACCAATATCAAGGAGCTTACTCACCTACACTTTCTTTTAGGACTTACATTGTTTCTGGATTTAATTCAAATCTTCAAGTCATTTTGAGTTAATTATGTTTATGGTGTAAGATAGAGGTCTAGGTTCACTTTTTTGCTTGTGGCTTCCCAGTTTTCCCAACATCATTTATTAAAGAGACTGTCCTTTCCTCATTATACATTCCTGTCAACCCTGTCATAGTGTAATTGACAATATATGCATGGACTTATTTCTGGACTCTCTATTCTGTTGCATTGATCTGTGTGTCTGTTTTTTGCCAATACCAAGCTGTTCTTAACATAGTTTTATAATAGAGATTGAAATCAGGGAGCGGCATGCCTCCAGCTTTATGTTCTTTCTCAAAATTGCATTGGCTCTTCAGGGTCTTTTGTGGTTTCATACAAATTTTAGGATTGTTTGTTCTATTTCTGAGTAAAATGCCATTGAACTTTTGATAGGGATTACATTGACTCTATAGATTGTTTTGGGTTATACAGACATTTTAACAACATTCTCTCCTCCAGTCCATAAGCATGGACTATCTTTCCATTTATTCCTGTCTTCTTCAGTGTCTTTCATCAGTGTCTTACAGTTTTCAATGTACAGATCTTTCACCTCCTTGGTTAAGTTTATTGCTAGGTATTTCATTTTTCAAGGCACTTGTAAGTCAAATTGGTTTTTTAATTTCTCTTTCTGATCGTTTGCTATTAGTGTATAGAAACACAACAGATGGGGCGCCTGGGTGGCTCAGTGGGTTAAAGCCTCTGCCTTCGGCTCAGGTCATGATCCTAGGGTCCTAAGATCGAGCCCTGCATTGGGCTTTCTGCTCAGCGGGGAGCCTGCTTCCTCCTCTCTCTCTCTCTGCCTGCCTCTGCCTACTTGTGATCTCTTTTTGTCAAATAAATAAATAAAATCTTAAAAAAAAAAAAAGAAACACAACAGATTTTTATACTGTGATTTTGTATTTTTCAACTTTCTAGTACTAATTTGTTAGTTCTACAAGTTTATTGGTGGGGTCTTTAGGATTTTTTTTTTTTTTAAGATTTTATTCATTTACTTGATGGACTGAGGTCACAAGTAGGCAGAGAGGCAGGCACAGAGAGAGAGGGGGGAGGAAGCAGGCTCCCTGCTGAGCAAAGAGCCCGATGTGGGGCTCAATCCCAGGACGCTGAGATCATGACCTGAGCCGAAGGCAGAGGCTTAACCCACTGAGCCACCCAGGTGCCCCTAGGATTTTTTATATGTAATACCATGTCATCTGCAAATGACAGCTTTACTTCTTCCTTTCTAATTGATTGCCATTGATTTGTTTGTTCATTTAATTAATTAATTTGCCTACATGTTCTGATTAGGACTTCCAAAACTATGCAGAATGAATGCAGCAAGAGTGGGCATCCTTGTCTTGTTCTTGACCTTAGAGGAAGAGCTACCAGCTTCTCATCAGCGAGTATGATCTTAGCCATAAACTTGTCATATATGGGCTTTATTGAGGTGATGTATATTCCCTCCACATCCAATTTAAGAGTTTTTATAGTAAATAAATGTTGAATTTTGTCATATACCTCTTCTGCATCTATTGATATTATTATTTTTATCTTTCATTTATTAATTTAGTTCATGATATTGACTGATTTGCTGATATTGAACCATACTTGTATCCCTGGAATAAATCTTACTGATCATGATATATGATCATTTTAATGTATTGTTGAACTTGGTTTGCTAATATTTTGTTAAGGATTTTTGCATCTACTTTCATCAGAGATGTTGGCCTTTAATTTTCTTTGTGGTGTACTTGCCTGGTTTTGGTATCAAGTAATACTGGCCTTATAAAATAATTTTTGAAGTGTTCCATCCTCTTTTGGAAGAGTTAAAGAAGGGTGTGTATTAATTTCTCTTTGAGTGTTTGCTAGAATTTACAATGATGCCATCTGGATCTGGACTTTGGCTTTTTGATTACTGATTCAATCTCCTTACCAGTAATTGGTCTGTTCAGATTTTCTATTTCTTTATGATTCAGTATTGATGAACTGTATGTCTCTAACAATTTACCCATTCTTTCTAACTTGTCCAATTCATTGACATATAATTGTTCATAGTGGCTCTTATGCTGCTTTGTATTTCTTTGATAACAGTTGTAATATCGCATCTTTCATTTCTCATTTTATTTCAGTCCTCTCTTTTTCTTCGTGAATCTAGCCAAAGATTTGTTTGTCTTCTCAAAGAATGAGATCCCAGTTACACTGATGTTTTCTATTGTCTTCTTAATCTCTAGTTCATTTATTTGTACTCTGAGCTTTATTGTTTCTTTTATTCTCCTAATTTTTGGCTTCATTTGTTCTTCTCTTTTTAGTTTCTTGAGGTGTAAAGTTAAGTTGTTTGAGATTTTTAGTACTAGAAGTAGGCATTTATTTTATGAACTTCCCTCTCAGAACTGCTTTTGCTACATCTCGTAAGTTCTAGTATGTTGAATTTCCATTTTCATTTGTCTCAAGGTATTTTTTTAAAATTTCTGCGTTGGCCCTTTGGTTGTTTGGTAGTATGCTGTTTAATCTCTACATATTCATGAAATTTCTAATTTTTAAAAAATTGTTTTCTAGTTTTATACCATACTTGTGGTTAGAAAATATGGTTAATATGATTTCAATATTCTTAAATTTGTTAAGACTTGTTTTGTAGTCTAACATATGATGTATCCTGGGTAGTATTCCAAAAGCAGTTGAGAAATATGTATATTCTGTTGCTTTTGAATGGAATGTTTTGTATTTATTTGTTAAGTC
Source organism: Martes martes (assembly GCF_963455335.1). Taxonomy (NCBI): domain Eukaryota; kingdom Metazoa; phylum Chordata; class Mammalia; order Carnivora; family Mustelidae; genus Martes; species Martes martes. The sequence goes on along the minus strand of NC_137896.1, from coordinate 52,983,900 downwards.
TGTATGGTCTAACATTTAAGGCCAATGTTTCCTTATAGATTTTTTTTTGGTCTGGATGATCTATCTATTGAAACAAGCAGGGTGTTAAAATTGTCCACTGTTATTGTAGTGCCGTTACTCCCTTGAAGTCTGTTAATATTTGTTTCATATATTTAGGTGTTCATATTGGTATTTTTTATATTTTATTAACATGTAATGTATTACCATACTGATATTTTTTTGATAACAGAATATTCTAATCTTTTGGGCACTGTCACAATGCTTCTTTCATTAAAACAAACAAATCCCACCTTAACTTCTAGTCCCACCAAGATGGAGTAGCCCCATTTCTTACAGAACTTCTAATTTATAACTAAAAATGTTGAATGTCAACACATCAAATGAACATAGGAATAGGCTGAAAGGTGGAAAAAAGAAGTCAGAGTGAATTTGAGGGGCAATAGAACTTGAATTCCTCACGTTTCCTTATCACCCCCATATGTCCTGGACAGGGGCTATATAGAGCTTCCAACTGGAGCTACCAATAGAGAAAGACAAAACACCTCCAAAAAAAGCCTGTACAAAGGACTTGGAAAAGATGGTCTAACAACAGAGAAATTTTGTTAACGTCCACCTTTCTCCAGCCAAATACCAACAGAAAATCACACATTCCCACATCGTTTTAGCAGGACTGAGCAGGAAGCTGTTCTTCCTTCTCATTTTCCTGACAGAGCAGGATGCTGAATTCCCCTGCCATTGTGTTGGTAGGGCTGGACGTGCTCTTTTTACTTTGATCTGATAGAAACAGGCAGGGCTCTGATAATCCAACCAAAGGAGTATCAACAGAGAGTGAGAACCTGCAACAAAGAGACATACTCAAGCTGTATGAGGTCTAGGCTTTACACTCTTCTCATATCAGCAAAACCTCATTCGGGAGCTGAGCTTCTGTCCCAGCCCTGCAACAACAAAGTGAAGTGGCTTATGCTAGGCCCTTCCCCCTTCCTGGTGGCAGTCAGACTCAAAGAGAAGTTTTTCTTCCTTAGAGCCAATGAGATGGTGCTAGTTGATGCTGTTTTCATCCAGAAGATGTCCTGCAGGGTAGAGGAGGTAGATGAACTTCCACACACTAGTCTGCACTAAGGCAGCAGGAGTCTGTCCTCCATTCTGGTAGGGTAACGTTGGTGAGTCCAGTGAGAAGCTGAAAATACACACCCACTGATCCTCACACTGTGCCTCAAAAAAAGATTTAAATAACATCAGAATTCTCTCAACATAATATTCAGTATGTCCAAATCACTTATCTGGCAAGGACTAGTATCTATTGTATATAAAGAATCCTCAAAACCCAATAATCAAGAATCACCAATACATTGAAAACTCACTCATCTTACCAAGAACCAGGAAAATTACCACATGAATGAGAAAATATAATCAACTGATACCAACATCAAGATGAATCAGATGACAGAACTCTAACAAGGATTTTTTTTTTAAAGATTTTATTTATTTATTTGACAGACAGAGATCACAAGTAGGCAAAGAGGCAGGCAGAGAGAGAGGAGGAAGCAGGCTCCCTGCGGAGCAGAGAACCCGACGTGGGGCTCGATCCCAGGACCCTGAGATCATGACCTGAGCCGAAGGCAGAGGCTTTAACCCACTGAGCCACCCAGGCGCCCCTCTAACAAGGATTTTTAAACAGCTATAAAAAAGCTTCAACAAGAAGCAAAGTTTTGTATGCCTCCAAAGTTAAGTTGGATTGATTCAAACTACATTATTAGAAGCTTAGGATGTTAATTATAATCTCCAGAATAATTACTAAGAAAATGCATTTTAAAGTATACAGAAAAAGAAAAAAAAGGAAGGGGTGAAAATGGTACACAAGAAAAAATCAATTAAACACAAAAAAGGACAGCAATGAAGGATGTGAGGAACAAAAAGATATGACAAATATGAAACAAAACAAAATGGCAGTAATAAGTGCTATACGTGTCAGGGTCCTCCAAAAAAACAGAAACAACAGAAACTATATCTATAAAGAGATTTATAAGAAACTGGCTCATGCAATTTTGGAGCTGAGAAGCCCCAAGATCTGCAGTCAGCACAAACTTGAGACTCAGGAGAGCCACTGGCGTATATTCTGGGATGAAAGGCAGCCAAATCACAATCCAAGAGGAGCCAGTGTTTCAGCTGGAGTCAGAAGGCAGGAAAAGGCCCATTTATGCAAGAATTATTTTGCGAAATTTACTATTCTTGTTTGAGTAATTTGTGAGACATGCTGAAGGCTACATAAAATTCAACATTGAGAAACATGTAACCAGGATTTTTTATAAGAAGTCATACAGCATCTTTAAAAAATAGCAACACTCCTCCCCAACAGCTTCCAGTGACATGTATACAAAAGAAGAAAATGAAAATTATTTTTCCCACCTTATCTTCTAGGTTTTCTCATAATACACTCTTATTTTAAGCTTAGCTAATGCAAATAAGTGATTCACTGTTGAAAGACTCACAAATATCCTTCATAAAATACTGCATTGATTTAGTATGAATCCTCCCAGCAACATCTTCTCCCATCATGACTCAGTCTATTAAAAGTTGTTCAGGCTGACCTCTTATAAAGACAATTACTAGGGAAGTAACTCCCTGTGACAATTCATGTCTTTACACATTTCTGAGAAGTGTCATTTTCTCAGGCAAGAAAAAGGTATCCTGTCATCTAACAGGAACTTCCTGTCTGAGAAATTATTTCACAGCCTTTCTTTTCAAATGTGCTAATAGTAGCTGGCCCCCATGCACATTACTAAATGTTTTAATTGCAGACAAATGGTGAAAAGGACATGATTTTCTTGTTTCTTTTTTTTTTTTTTTTCCAGAATGATTGGTACCAGTAAAACATCCTGAAATAAGTGTGTTTACAGGGTTGCTATAGGTTCATTCCTACCAGTGAAAGTCACTTGGATTTGCTCTGATTTCCAGTAACTTCCTTTAGGTAAATGCCTGGTAATAAGCACCTACAAACCCAGGTATTGTCTACAAGTCCTGTTATTTGTTGTTTGTATTGATTCTTGCTTACTGTAGCATGTGTCCCCATGTTTTATAATTTTGGATTGTGAATCCATTTCCAGTAAGGTTGTGCTTGTAGAATAGCATGCCACCTGGATTCAAAAGGTATGGCTCCAATTAAGTTGATTATTTGCTTTTGTAGGCACCTCACTGATGCCTTTTATGTTACCTTTTCATTTGGGAGATTTGGGATCATAAGATAATATAAATTCAAACATTATACCCATCTTTATGGGAGACTTGTGATTACAGATTTTTAGAGAGAGTATGGATAATTTTTTTCCACCAAACCCGTATAATGATAAACAATCTTCCACTTTGTCTCCTTTCATCAATGAGCAATTTCTTTTTACTTAAGACTTCCATTTAAAGACCAGGACCTAATGCAAGGTTCTCAGTTTCCATCCCCCATCTTGATTGTGCACATAATTTCCTTTGAATGGCCAGTAAGTATATGTTTCCTGGTTATTGAACTGATGACATTTCCAGGGCAGCTGTGCTGGATACCCACTGACCATTGTTTGTCATTTTCTCCTTGCTTTGGGCCCTTGGAAATTTATCTTACTTTCTTACAAGTTCACCTCTGCCTTTAAAATATATTTACTGAGGGTGTCTGGGTGGCTCAGTTGGTTAAGCATCTGACTCTTGATTTCAGCTCAGGTCATGATCTCAGGGTAGTCAGATCCAGCCCATGTTGGGCTCCATCGTCAGTGCGGAGTCTGCTTAGGACTCTGTCTCCCTCTCTCTCTGCCCTTCCCACCTCCCTCTCTAAAATAAATAAATAAATCTTTTTAAAGAAATTAAATAAACATGTATTTGCTGCATCACATCCAGCATTTCTAGGTGTCTTGGTAGCAGGATTATTTCAGATTACCTAATTGGCCAACTTGCTTATGTGATGATCTTACCATTCTCCCCCACCTCCCCCTACACACACACACACACACACACACACACCATTGACCCACACCGTTGTGTCTTTACTCTGAGTTTTCTCATGGTATACCAGAAATAGTTTCTATTTATTCAATGATCAATCATCTCTCTTGGACATTATTTAGACAGCTCCTTCTTCTTGTATGTATTTCCATTTTGTAACTCACTGATACCTCCTCCAGAGGAATAGCAGAGAAAAGAACGAGATAATCATTGACAAGTCTCATTTTATCAGAACTAGTAAAAACAAACAAACAAACAAAAAAAAAACAGTAGCAGAATAACAAGAGTTTGGCAAAGTATCTGGTCATCTGGTATCTCTATTTTTAGCTATAAATTGTTTAGAAAATCACTAAGTCTCTTTAGCATAGACAAGTCTTTCATTATGCTGTGTCTCTCTATTCTGTTCATTGCACCTGCCCAAGAAAAAAATGTCTCATTAATGGACCCAGAAGAACAGCAAGCAGATTATCTTCGTTTTTCATGCAGTGAGAGAAGGAAGAGCCAAAGTTAACCTGGATTGCAAAGGTGTGCCTGGCCTTTAGCAGTCCTGTAGAAACGAGAAAATCCCTTTGTGCTCTATATATAAAGTGACCGAAGGGGAAAAATGGCAGTCAGGGCACATGGCATGTGGTTGCATTTAGAACGTGTCATTAAAAAATTAAAAAATTAATTTTTCCCTCAGGACCCTGATGGGCCCTGCAAATATAATCAGAGGGTTATAGAGGTCTGTACTGCAGAAGGACAGACAAAAATCATGTCTCAGTCATAAAGAGCTTGGTTCTGTTGTTCAGTTAACAAAGGCTCCCTGTGTCATCTCCATAATGACTGGTCCAGGCTCCTGAGACTTTGATGTATTTCCATCCCACCTTTCCCTTTTCTCGGTACCATCAGTCCCTTTTCTGAACTTATGTATTCAACATTACCCTTCCTAGTCTTATAAACATCTCTTGGAATTTTAGGGGTTTTTTAACTTTTGTTTTATATTCTGATTTTTTTTAATTTCTAAAAACAATAGCTCTGGAAGTTCTATACACACGCCTGTGTTTTTCATTCAGTTTTTTGTTTGTTTGTATGTTTTATTTTTAACCATAAGCACCCCAGATGATTCTGATGCCATTGAATTTCTAAAACACCGTTGAGAAACATTGCATTTCTACGTTGAGAAACATTGAAATAAAAATATTATTTTCAATTAAAAAATCATTAAATTAACCAGAACACTTCTTACTATAAAATGATCATGAAATGTCACAAGGCGTATCATAAGTGATAATAGAAGTAGAAACTATTGAATTTCTCCACCTGAAACAACTGGCTGAGTTAAGATGAGAAACAAATTGCCATTTTCTCCTCAGTATTACCTTGAAGACACTGCCCAGGAAGGCAATTCAACCGTGTGAAAGAAATTCCAAGCAGCTTGATTATAACCTCCACGTGCTTTTCAGGAAAATAATTGTGCTATTTACTATGTGTCTAGAATGAGCTGAAGTTGTAGATAATAAAACTATGATCATTAACTGATCATGCCATATGTACCAGGGAGTATATTATAGACTTTATCTCACTTACTGTTCATCACAGTACAAACAGCGATAGCCCTGTCTTATAGATAGTGACCATCAACAGTTGTAAAACCCTCAATGTTCCATGTATTCACCCATTTATCCTTCATGACAACTGCATGACTTATTCTATTACTATCTCTATATTTCCAGGTGGGAAACCAAGGTCCAGAGAGCTTCAACAGCCTGCCCAAGATTATAGAGCTAATAAATGGGGGAGTACAAGGTAAGAGGGATGTAAACTCAAGCTATATCTAGTTCTAGATTCTGTATCTGGCTTTTGGAGTGGTGGTTCTCAAACTTAAGACCATGCTGTATCAGAACTGAAGGGCCTGAGAAAGCATACAGTGCTAGACCCCAGGCCAGGGATTCTGATGCAGGAGGCCTGGGTGGTGGTACCTGGGAATCTGCACTCCTAGCAAGTTTTCAGATGATCCCAATGCTGCTCCTCCAGGACTGACACTTTGAGAACCTCTCTGCTAAACTACATTGGTTATCAATGTAGATTTTTTAAACCTGCCTTCTGAATTCTAGAGTGTAACTATCTGAAATGACTTGACAGTAAACACTTCCCGGGTTAGGGTCCCAGTCTTCCACAGGCTAGAATGACCCATAGGACTTTTTTTTTGTAGGGAAAAGGATTCAACCCAGGACTATTCAAGAGAAGAGATGCTTACAGTGAGGTCTGGGAAACCCTGAACACAAAGCTGCTAATGTCCTCTTCTCAGGGAATCAGTACACATCACTTTCTTAGCACACCAAGGTGAACAGTACCACAGAGTCTTATCAACCAGGGAAGCTCACCCGAGCTTTGTTGTCCAGAGTTTTGGGGTTTCATTATGTAAGTATGATTGCTTGAATTATTGAATGTGATTGCACTGTTTCTTCAGTCCCTGCACTTCACCTGAGGTTGGGCTGCTATCATGGGCTCAAAACCCCAACCCTCAAATCACATAGCCCAACTTTCCAACCCACCCGGCCCCCACCTCAGTCACTTCTTACAAATAACCTACCAGGATCCACTATGAATAACAGACATTTCTTTTTTTCTTTTTTTTTTTTAATTATTTAATTTTTTATTTGACAGAGAGAGAAATCACAAGTAGGCAGAGAGGCAGGCAGATAGGAAGGGAGAAGCAGGCTACCCGCTGAGCAGAGAGCCCAATGCGGGGCTAGATCCCAGGACCCCGGGATCATGACCCGAGCCGAAGGCAGAGGCTTAACCCACTGAGCCACCCAGGTGCCCCATGAATAACAGACATTTCTGTTGTTCAGGAAGCTCTAAGGACTTAGAGCTACCTCCCTCCCAGGAACAGAGGACTGAGGTCAGCCAGTTTTTATTTTACAGGACTGGCTAAAGTCAGACCTTTGGCTATAAGCTAACAAGGGTCAGATGAAGTTGCCCAAAGTTAAAACATGTTAAGTGCCATGGGCATGACTTGAACCTGTGTTTTTCAGGCATAAAGATTGGGCTCATAATTCTTATATTTTCTAATTCCTGTTATCTTTTTATTGTAGTGAGAAACGTCGTAAGTTATTAGAAAAATAGGTGATGTTGGGAGTCCAGGTGGGGAAGGGAAAATGCAAATTTGGAGAATTATAATTGCCCCTCCCAACATTTACACTGAATTTTCTTTTTAAAGCATTTCTTTCCTGTCTATCTCAGAGGGTAAACCTTTCTCACTGCCTTTCCCCCCCTATCTGGGCAGCTCTAACAACACTGCAAATGGTTAGCACATTACCTGCAATTTTAATTAACATCATTATCACCAGCAAATATCCTCCATGCCCTATTTCACAGCACTGCAATGGATAAGTCAAGTGAAGCCCATCTGTGATCTGTGCTGAGTGGGCCCTTCAACTGTTGGTACAATAGATTCAAGAGCTAATTATGAGTGGCCTATATCTCAGAGTGGCAGCAAGCTTCTCCAGTGCAATTATTTTCCCTTCCATAGTCATGATAAAATAGAGATAAAATATAAGAAAGTAATAAAGGCTAACATTTATTATGTACTTACTATGTTCCGGACCCTGTACTTCATGTATCTTACCTCTTTCAAAGATCACAACTGCCCTGGGAGGGAAGTACTATTATTGTCCTCATTTTCCAAACAAGGAAGCAAAAGCACAGAGAGGTTAAGAAAATTGTCAAAGTTGCTCATCTTGTAAATAGCAGAACCAGGACATGAACCCACGCAGCATGGTCTGGAGCCCACATTTTTCACCACGGTGTCTACCATCTCCACTAATATCAAGACCCCCATGCTTCCATTAGCTCCACAAACCAATTCTGTTTCATATATGTGTTGCATTATTTCACTTATTATGTTCTCTGTGGTGAGGAGGAGTCTATATAGAAAAGCAGTGGAAGGTGAAGAATGCAAAAAAATAATCTGTCTGCTGATGTTTCTAAGAGCTAATATGGGTACAGTGCGTCTGCTATTGCATAGATGGGGAGCAAAGGTCGGGTCCCTATGGTAGTCCTAGACAATAAGGGCCAGGAGGACAGCGGCTAAACTCTATCCATCTCATCTGCTCCTTTCTCCAAAGAGCCAGCACAGTGACTGTGAAGACAGACTTTGTTTGAATTACAAATAACATCATGAGCTGTGACGTTTGGCATGAAACATGGCTGTCGTAGTCTGCTCGGGCTGCCATGAGAAAATACCAGACGGGGTTGGGGCGGGGGGCGTGGGCAGGGAGTTTAACCAGCAGAAACTTACATTTTCACAGTGCCGGAGGCTGAAAACCCACGACCGAGGTGCCACCTGACTGGTTCCTAGTGTGATGCTCTTCATGGCCTGTGGGATGACTGCCTTCTCTTTGTGTGCAGAGAGAGACAGAGACTGAGAGAGACAGAGGGAACAAACTTTCTGATATCTGTTCACCTAAGAGCACTAATCCCATGTCCACTAACACCATCACATTGGGGCTTAGGGTCCCAACTTAGGAATTTGATGTGGGGTCAGATTCAGTCCCTAGCAATGGTACTTTTATGTAACCTTTGTCCAGCGATTTCATATTCCCAGTGAGATGTGTATGCCAAGGCTGCAGTATGGCTGTCACAAGAAGATATTAAATCAGGGGTGTCCAGCCCAGCTGCTGTGACAGACGAGGCATCCGAAAGCTGCAGGCAGCCTCCCTGTGAGGAGCCAGCTGTCTGCATCCTCCCTCTGTGGGCTAAGGATGGTCAGATGGTCATTTAAATGCTTAGTGCCTCTTATGCAGAGAAGCTTTGATTTGGGGTTTGCTCTGGGAAGTTACTGGAATGTATTAGAGTGTTGATAGCGAATATGCTGAAACCTGTCAAGAAACTCCGCCCTGGGAAGTTTGATAAGGAGGCTGAATATGAAATGTAGCTCCCTGGAACTCTTGGGGGAAAACACTAATGTGTTCATGGCTTATAAAAAAACCGTGCCCAGCCACAGAGGGCTTTTATTAGCGGCCATGCCTGCCAGGTAATTTTTTAAAACAATCCTGATCCTGTGTTTACATTATGAAGTCAGATTCTTCTTCTAACAACAGCACTTATTAACTGTTCGAGTCTTCTGCCTTAAGAGTTCACTTTTGGCCTGTCAGTCCACGCCCATCCTGAGTTTGCCTTATCAAAATGCGAGGATGTCAGAAAAATGAAATCCTGGCACACTGATCATTAACATAAAGCTCTTGAAAAGCATCCGCTAATGTGGAAGTTCAGTAAATACAGCATGTGTTTTCTTTAAATACTGACAGTCACGTGCTGTATTCACTGGGTATTAACAGCGTCTAAGTGTTTGAGATAAGGCAAGGATTCCAATACACCAGACATGGAATCCGGTCTGTTCACGCCTGCTGCCTCTCAGCAGGAAATCTGCAGAGGTTTCCCAGTCGGGCCACGTCTCCGTGGCATGGTCAATGTGTCTGGCAGCCGAGCCGTGCCCTCACATGGCCCTTGGCACTGCTTAATACACTCACACCCCGTTGGACTCGCTGCCGGCTGCGTAACTGACCGGCACTTACAACTGGAGCCAGATGCACTAGGTCAACATAGCTACGTGTTGACGGGTGAATACACACTTCTAGTTTGTTAATTATAGGTCACTTGCTTTAGCCAGTGTCAAGTACAGTTATGTCACTCATCTCAGTCGAAACAGTGGGCTGAGTTACATTCTGATGCACAGCCCCAAGTTTAATATTTTAGAGAAGGCCCTAGGACGAAAGCAGGTCATGAGTTGGCTATGTTGGCCATTAGGAAGAAGTTCCCCTCTTAATGTCAAGTACATTGTATCAGTTTCCAGATACAGACAACCGAGTGACCTCACCGATGTGCTTGATAAAAGTCAGGCCAGCTCTGGGATGGGTATAATTCATCCCGACAGCCGTTAACCTTCTCAAAAAGGCACATACGATGACAGGGCTTGTTAGTAAGAGTTACTTAAAATACATTTTCAGGGTTGCAGCTGCCTGAAATAATGGACCTTTGGTTTACTCATAATACATATATAATTATGTGTTCACAAGAGGTCCTGGCAGCTCAACTCCAATGTGAAATGTCGATACTTGACACGGAGACGTGCAGAGGGAGAGGGGTGTTTGCCAGCTCCCAGGAGGACGCACTGAAGCTTTAGTTCAGGGACACATTTCTGTGGGCTCACAGTTGTTCTTGCAAAGCACCTGACAAAGGGACAACTGTCCTGCAGAAACTCCGTTTGGTGGTGTTCGCACAGCTGAGATCGGCTACAGGTAGGAGGTCTGTCCTCTAGGTCAGTCTCCAGAAGCGGCAGTCTGAGGGCTGAACCTGGTCCCAGTGAACAACAATTTTGTGCACAGTTCACCTGGGCCTCAAGCTTCTTGTGCAAACAGGAATGCAAAATAGAGGGCTTGGGCCCTATCATCTCAGCTGTATCACCTACCTGCTAGAAATGTTGTCCTCTCATGCAGCCTCTGATCATGGCAAATGGTTTCTGTGTAGCTAAGTCAAGAAGGAGGAGCCCTGAAAGCTATAAGGAACCCACACACAGTCCTGACTCCTCATTTTCTGTGTCACAAGTAGGAAGCTAGTATTTCTTTCATATAATTCTCTGTGAGGGTGCCAAGCTGCTTGCTTCTAGAGGCAGAATGTGAGCGCAAGAAGAAGAGAGAAAGGAGACGTTGTTTCTGAGAAGGGAGGAACAGAAAAAGATCATTTATGGTGGGAAGCTTTAGCTTCTACAGAGGAGCCTAATTGTTACAAAGCCTTGCTGGAGGAAATGTTAAAAAGATAAATGGTTTATTTAATTGAACTACACATAAAATCATGTCTGGAGTAGACTTTATACATCTAGCTTAAGCTAGAGATCAAAGAGGACAACAAGCAAATGAAAGAAGCATGTTTCTGGACATCTATTGTAAAAGTGGGGAAATAAATTCTTCTATTCTGCTTATCAGAATGGGTTAGAAGAATTTGGTCTTGGATATGTTTAAGAATTAAAAAAATTATAATTTCAAAGCTTCTGCTAGTTTTTCATATTGTTACAAGTGGACAACATATATTTTCAGACATACAAAGTGGTTCAGAACAAGAGTGTTTATAAGACACTGTCTAATGGAGAGATAAGGGAAGGGAAGGAGGTGAGCCAATAACATGGGGGTGACCAGGCACAGTGGAGAAAGGAGAGCCAGGGAGGAATGCTAGGTGAGGATGAGTGAAGAACTTTCCAGAACAGTAGTGTCAGATTTCCATTGTAAGTTCTTTCTCTGACCATGTCAGACTCCATCTGGCATTTTCCAAATCTTTGGCAAGAACCCACTACCACCATAGCCCTGGGATAGAGATGTTGAGGAAGAAAGAAGCAGGGGGGAGAACATCCAGCCTCTCAGGGAGCAGTGCAGAAAAATCTAGCACTTCTCCGACTTCCTCTCTGCCCCACAGCCCTCACCAGGTCCTCCAGCTCCTGGCCTCCTCTCAGCTTCTCAAAACCAGGTCAGGGCCTTCTGCTCAGGGGTCTTCTGTTTCTTGCCCCTTTTAACAACCCAGTTCCCCCTCAAATGTCTCCTTTTCAAGAGCTTCCCTGAACCACACTATTGGAAGAGGCTACCCCAGCTCACTCCATGTCACCCTGTCTTATGTTGTCATACCACTTGTCATTACCTGAAGTTTCTTTGTGTCTGTGTTCTTTGCTATATTGCTCGCCTCTGTACCAATAGTGCCTAGTCTCATGCTCCACAAATGTAAATGAGTAAACATGGCAGTCAAAAGCCAAAACTGGAATAAGAGCCTAGTGAGGTTGTAGAGGCAGGCAACAGCAAGCAATAATTCAGCACAACTTAACCTCTGTGAATGTCCAGATGTTATATTTGGGACAGAGGGCTTGGGGACACACAGGAGGCATGTCTTTCTTTTGTTTTAGACCAAGAACCTTTTTTTTTTTTTAATTTTTGAGTATGCTCCACAATCAACTTGAGGCTCAAACTCACAACGCTGAGATCAAGAGTTGCATACTCTACCAACTGAATCTGCAAGATGACCTTAGACTTAGAGCCATTTTACCTACCCAAGTCTTCAGTCTCATCCATTTATTAATAAGAATGGCTATTTGATTTTATTTTATGTATGTATGGTTTCCTATAGTCACATTTATTTCCTAATACTTGCATACCACTTCTTATATATGCCCAGCACTAAATACTTAATAATATTATTGTGTGCAGTCTTTATCATAACCCTACCAAGTAATTCCTATCATCATCCCTGCCTTATGCATGACAGAACAGATCAAAACAATATCTTGGCCAAGAACACAGAGCTAGAAAGTAGAACAGGGTCCACACCGGGAAGTGTGGCTCTAGATTATATGTTCTTAAGCATTCGGACACCTCTCCTTTGGAATCATCCAAATGACCAACATCCAAGCTCAAAGTGCATGATGACATTAAAATGCATCCTCCCTTCCAGTACATTCCCAGAAGACACTTGTCACAGCACAATGCTGTGTATGGACGAGGGCCCCACTCCTGCATGTTCCATGCTGAAAGGGCTTCCGGATTCCAGACAAGTATATGATCCTAATAACAAGTGATGTGTTGAATGTGGTATGAAGTCTTGGGTGTCTGTTTGTCAGATAGAAGCTACAGATTGCTTCTGTTTTAATATGTGATAGAAATTGCTGAATACATGTGACCCTCAAGGCTCTGAACAATATAATGTCTGCAGAGACTAATACCAAGGAAACCCCAAGGATGCCCTTAAAAGTGATATCATTAAAGTCAGTAAAAGGAACACATTTACTAAGTTGATGGCAGAGCTTAATTTAATGCTACCTAACTCTTTGACAAGACTATCAAGTCTCTTAACAGTGTTTTATCCTGCCATTAAATTGTTATAATTACTCAGTATTTGACCAGATGGCAAATAATTTCTAAAGTCAGACCAGGTGTTCAAGAAGCAGAGATAATCACAAACCTGATGACTGTGGTGAAACTAATTTAAAATGCTGTCACAGTGGCACAGTGGTGCTTCCAGGAAGACTGACCAAGAAAAAAAAAAAGTAAGAAAAAAATTGATATTTCCTGAAAATGAGGCTAAATAGAGGCAGGTGTGAGAAAGCAGCATATAATTCCACTGATCCTGATGCTGAGTTTTATGTCAGTCAACAAATGGTTTCACAGGTGTAATGTCTATGTGAGCCTCGAAAGGAGGGCTGGCAATAAACACTCAAAAGAGCTTAAAATTAGCACCAGGGGCAGACAGTGTCAACCCAAATAAGTATCAAGCTTTGATGCAAGCTGACTTTTCTCACATCCTCATTTTAGGCATGGAAGCATGGATTTCATGGTACCAGCTGGAAGTCACAGAGTTCTTAATTCATTCTCAAAGGAAGAGTTCCCATTAGGCAACCTTCCTAGCTTCCTATTCCTACTCCCTGCAGGGATGACCCAAGCAGTATTTGGATTGAACTAGAAGAGGGCTTGTTTTTTTTTGAGTGTGCAGAGTGAAAAGATTCCTCAGAAATATCTCTTGATGCTCTGTTAGGTGAAACTATTGGCAAACTATAGGGCACTTCACATTTTTGGTAAAAGAACATTTTAAGAAGTTAGATTGGACTCAGACAGTCATGGCTTCAAGGGCTGACTCCAATACTGACTGGGTGCTGGCCCAGATTTGTGGATGCAGGTCCCCTGCCCAGAGACACACTTCAAAGAGTCGCATGACCAGATCTAGTTCTCCGCTATCACCATGTTGGAATTCTTAATAATTTTTGAACAAAGGACCCCACCTTTTCATTTTGCATTGAGCCCTGCAAATTATGTAGCTGATCCTGATTGGTGAATTGTTTAATCTCTCTGAATTACAGTTTCAATATCTGTAAATTGCAGAATAATTCTAGTACTCATCTCACAGAGATGATCTGAAGAAAAAATGAGGTAGTCAAGCCCCTAGCACATAGTAAGTGCTCAATAAAAGCTACTACTTTTGAATTTTGTCATTGTTATTTGTTATTATTAGCAGTAGTATTGTGTTTTTAAGGTTGCTCATTTATCTCTGGAGAGCAACTGCCAAAGTCAATCACTCTCTCCTCCTTGAATCTTTATCTACTTGCCTTTCAGGACACCCCACCCCCTGACATTCTTCCTATATCTCTGGTCTCTCATTTTCAATCTCCTTTTCTGGTATATTCTCATTTCTTCAGCCTTTAAATATTGTAGGGCTTCAAGTTTTGTCTTTATTTCTTTGCTACTTTCTTTCATTTTTTAGATATTTATTTATTTATTTATTTATTTATTTATTTATTTATTTGAGAGAGAGCACGGGGAGAGGGAAGGCGGGCAGAGGGAAAGGGAGAGGAAGAGTAGGGGAATCTCAGGCATACTGCACAGTAAGCGTGGAGTTCAATGCAGGGCTCAATCTCTTAACCCTGAGAAAATGACCTGAGCTGAAATCAAGAGTCAGGCACTTAACCAACTGAGCCACCCAGGCACTCCATTGCGATTTTCTATCTGAACCCATCCTAGATAGTCTTATCCAGTAAGTTTTTAAATACCTCATATGCTAATGTCATCGGCCGAACTCTGCTCCCCCCGCCCCCGCCCACCACCAATTCATATTTTGAAGTCCCAACCTCTGGTACCTCAGAAAGTGACCTTAGTTGGAGATAGGGTCTTTGAAGAGGAATTAAGTTAAACTGAGGTCGTGAGGGTCAACAGATCATGAAGTCTTGATCTTAGACTTCCAGCATCCATAATTGTGAGAAATGAATTTCTATTTCTAAACCACCGAGACTGTAGTACTTTGCTGTGGAAGCCCTAATCAGCCAATACAGCAAACAAGTCTCAAGTATTTATATCCAGCTCAGACATCTCTCACAAAATCTAGATGCGCATTACTGCCTACTTGACATCTCCACTTGCTGCACTTGCTGTCTGTTAGCCACCTCAGACTTAACATGTGTTCCTTCAACTTGGATCTATATCTCTTCCTTAGCTCAGTTAATCACAATCGCAGACTTTCAGTGGTTAGAACAAAAAACTTGGAGTCATCCTTGGGTCTTCTCATTCTCCCATGCTCTGCTTTGCATCAGTCAGCAAATCCCAAAGGATCTGACTGCATACATATCCTGAACCTGACCTCTTGGTACCACTTCTTCACTCTCACCTAGCTTATTCCATCTCTGCCCTCAGTCTAGTCTCATCATGGCAGTCTTAGATCATCTGAAAAATCTAAGTCAGATCCTGTGACTCCTATTTTCAGAATTCTGCAGTGGCTTTCCATCTCATTTAGAGCAAAAGCCGAAATCCTGACTGTGGCTCAAAGTCTACCACACTTCCATTATCTTTATGACCTCAACCATCCTCGTTCAACCTGCCTGATGCCATTCCTCCAACATTCCACATATGTTTACATACAAGGTATGTATACACTGTGTTCCCCTTGATATCCTCACGCCCTCCAGCACTTCCTTCTAGGTATTTACATTAAAAAATCAACTTCTGAATAGGGCCTTCCTGAACGTCAAGACTAAATTTTAACCACTATCACCTAAACACTTCCTATCTACTTTCTTTAATATTTCCTTCCCAGCACTTAAACTGTTTTCCAACAGACTCTTTATTTTATTTACATATTATTCATTGTCTTTCTCCTCTAGCATAATTCTAAGATCCTTTCAGGACAATATTTTTGTTTGTTTTGTTTACTGTCCTGTCCAAAATATATAGTGTAGGGTCTTGTACATAGTAGGTTATGAATAAACACTTGTTGAAATGAATACTTGTAAATGAAAAATAGAAAAGGTACCTCCTTTTTTTTTCCATACTTTAAACCACATTAGAGGTATAGTCAAATACAGGCATTAACCCTATGCTTACATGATATCATTCACAACATACCGTCTCTCTTCTGGACATGGTCAATTTATTTTTTATGAAATTCTGTTGGCTTTTAAAAGATATGCTCTATTCTTCAGAGAAAATGATATATAGCAGGAGTAATTCTGACCTTAAAAAATCTGTATCTTTTGTTTATAATACACATAGACTTAGTGTATGTCAGTGTATCTGTAACTAAGTACCAAACTATCTCAAGATTCAATTTATATCATCCAAATCACAACAGGAGGGAGCTGGTTCTGCAGCAGCATAAAATGGGTAATTTTTTCTAGCCTTCAAATACAATTTAAATTGCCTAGATTTTTTCCTGAACCTTTTCCGTAGCCAGCTCAGACTTCCTCTCATGGCATCTATATTCCAAGAAAACGAAAAGGAGGACATGGCCTCTGGAGGTATCCCAGTTTGGAGGGCTCTCAACAACCCATCTCCTGTATTCTGTTGTTCCAAGCAAGTCACAAGCAGGGCTCAGATTCAAGCAGGTAGAGAAACAGACTTTGTCTTGAATGGGAGGTGGTATATAGGGATCACAGGAACTTTTGGTCATACTGCAATTTACTACAGTCCACGATCTGTCCTAAATTATTAATGTTACTTCTGTCTGCAAAATGTTTATATCATACCAGAGACCCCATAAGTCCCATCCCAATCATAGCATTCAACTTGAGTTGAGAATCTTTGCCCTGCCTCAGGTTCAGATATGGATGATGTTCATAGACCTGTTATCAGCTCTCCATATGGATAAGGGGTCAGGGAGAGGAAACCTAGAGCAGGCATTCCGATTCAAACTGGGGAGGAAGAGAAACCCAAAGCTGCATTAGCCTACAGGAATTCTAGGGATGCCTGGGTGGCTCAGTGGGTTAAGCCTCTGCCTTCAGCTCAGGTCATGATCTCAGGGTCCTGGGATCAAGTCCCACACCGGGCTCTCTGCTCAGTGGGGAGCCTGTTTCCCCTCACTCTCTGCCTACTTGTGATATCTATCTCTCTATCTATCTATCTATCATCTCTGCCAAATAAATAAACAAAAATCTTTTTAAAAAAAAAAAGAAAGAAAGAAATTCTTAAGTGCAGCCCAGACATGTGGCCAGAGAAATCGGGAATATTCCTTGTATGTTCCCAGTTCTGTTCCCTGAAAGTGACCTGTTTATCCATCCGTCCCCTATGTTCCTTGGGTGTAGCCTCTGAGATATTGTTCCTTTTTTTTTTTTAAGTTTTTTTTTTGTTTTTTGTTTTTTTTTTTGAGAGAAAGAAAGAGAGAGTGAGAGAGAGCAAGCACAAACAGGTGGAGTGGCAGGCAGAGGAAGAGGGAGAAGCAGGCTCCCTGTTGAGCAGAGTGCCAGACGTGGAGCTTGATCCCAGGACTCTGGGATCATGAACTGAGCCACCCAGGTGCCCCTGAGATATTGTTCTTATTTTAAAAATACTTACAATATATGTTTGCAGTTGCAAAGCTTTCTCTCAGCTTCTTGCCCATGGACAATTGGGAGTCCAGAGATCTCTTTTCAGTTTGAAATATTTCTGGCCCTTTTTGTTCAAGCAATAAGGGCTGGCACAAATTGGTCTTTTTTATATATTTTTCTAAACTTCATTTGAAACTTCTTGGGTTGACTCCATGCCCAAAAACCACATTCATAACTCTTTGCAAGACTGATACCTATTCTGGGCATGTCAGGCTATTGCAGGAAGCATACTTAAGATTCTTACAAGTCAGGGCACCTGGGTGGTTCAGTCAGTTGAGCGCTGGACTCTTGATTTCCACTCAAGTCATGATAGCAGGATTGTGAGATCAAGCCCTGCATCAGGTTCCACACAGCAGGGAGTCTGCTTGAGATTCTCTCTCTCCATTTCTGTGTGCCCTTCCTGCCACCAGACCTTTCTCTCTCTCTAAAATAAATCTTTAAAAAAAAATTCTTAAAACCCATTTTGTCAGTCTAACAGGTCCACTTGCCACAGACTTAAACCTGGTTAGGTGGTGCTTCACAAAGTGTTGTCTTCTCACCAGCTGCATCACCTGAGAACTTGGTAGAAATGAAATTTCTAGTCCCCACTTCGAAACAACGTAATCAGAATCTCTTAGGAAAGATGAGAGACCCTGTGTTTTAACAAGCCTTCTGGATAACTCTGAGGGATACTGAAGTTTCAGAACCACTGTTGTACGTAAGGATCTTGCACCCACACCCTTGACTTGATTCTTCTCAGAGATCGTATTTTACAAGGATCATCCTTTGCAAACTAGGCAAATTGGGCAGTTTAATTCTCAAACCCAGCAAGTGTCAGACACACTATACTCCCTCTAAATTTTACTTGCAAGCTGAGAAGTTCCTTTTTTGGTTTGTCTTTCTCATGCATCTAACAGACCTCATGCAGCTAGAAGAACCTAACTGGGTTTTCAAAATTGCCCAGAGAGTTGCTTAGCCAGATTCTCATGTTTTGTTAGAGACTTTTTCTACCATCAAAGATCTTCTATGACTAAATGTCATATGTTGCCCATTTTTAGCCTTCAGTAACAATTTTCTCACAGATTTTTCAGCCTCCATAATAGTTTGCTACTTATTTTTTCTGTTATGGTTAACAATTTCCTCAGTGTCTCTCCAGGATTTGGCATCCACCCTGGCTACACCTAAAGCAAGGTCCTCGTGTTTTCAATGATTAGTACAGCAGCATCCTACCTTGAAGTACCAAATTCTGTATTTGTTAGCTCTTGCTATGTTCCGACCACCCCAAAACTTAATGTTTAAAACAATAACTTTGTAATCCCCCCCTAACTCTTCGGCTGGCAACTTGGGTACAGCTGAGTGAGCACCAGTAGGTCTCTTAGGCACTTGGAGTCACTTGGCAGTCCTGCTGCTGGCCAGCTCAGAGCAGGTAGCCTTAACCCACACACAGACAGTGAGCTGGGGCTATAGGTGTAGGGGTTTCTCTTTTCCATGCCCCCTCAAACGGGCTACAACTGGGATCTCTCACATGGCAGCCAGATCCCAAGAGGGCAAAAATGGACATTTGAGGGACTCTTAGAACTTCATAGCATCACTTCTGTTGCGGTCCCCTGGCCAAAACAAGTCACAAGCTGAACTTAGATTCAAGGGAATAGAGAAACAGATCACCTTTTGCTGGAAGGAGAAAGAAGATTACATTATAATGGAGTCCACGTACAAAGACTAGAGAAACATGTAGCCATGTTTTGCAGTGCACCACTTTATGCTTGAGAAAATTATTTATACTGTAATCTCAAATCAAGTTTGAGTTAATGATCTTTCATATAACCTGGAACCTTGGTTAAACTACTGCAGTATATTTTAATAATTCTCTAAACTAAGAGACCTATGAATAGCTTTATTAAAGGCATCATCTCAATGAATAATGATAAGCCAGTGTGTTATGGCACCAAACACACAACAGGTGAGCAAAGTGATATCAACAATGACTCTCAAAATGGCAACTCCCAACATTTCTTTGGGCTCATATACCACTTGATTGATTGAAAATTGAAAGCCAAATAAAGGAAAGATAAGAAGGAGTTTAAAGACTATCAGTTAATATCCTGAAAAATATGATTAAATCAGAAGTACCTAGTGAGACTAGAATTGCAAATACAATGTGAAGAGACATACATGTATGGAGTACCTGGAAATTATAGGATTATTACATACTTTCACCTAAAATTAAAGGAGGACCAACCAGGAATTGGTAGATTCCTACTTATTGGGTAATGTGAGACACATACCCAGGACATCATAACATGAAGCCAGCAAATAAAATTAATTATAATGAAATATGAAGGAAAAAGAGCACCCAAGTCGGGGAAAAAAGTATGAGGAGGAGAAAAAAGGTTGCTGGCAAAGAAAACAGAAGGGGAAGAAGAAAGAACCTTTGGAACAATTCCTCAGGTTTATCCCAATTACAAGGAAGGTAATTTTGCTCTACAAATTCCAGTTTCCACTCTGGGAACATTCATGTGCATGTGGGGCTAGTAGCTTTAGGAATGCAACTTCGATCCATCCATAAAGCATATTGCCATGTGAAATATAGTCTCAGAGTCTCCTCTGACGCCATCTCCTCTTACCATCAAATATGGACAGACAAGAAATGGCAAAAACTTATATTTCACCATTGCACTGGCCAAAATACAGCTGGAATGATGTTTCAGATGTACTTGTTTCTTTTCTTTTCTTTTTTTCTTTTTTCTTTTTTTCTTTTTTTATAAAAACATGTTTCTAACAAACTAATGATGAACAACTAGAAAAAGAAATTTAAAAATCCCATTTATAATTGCTTCAAAAAGAATAAAATCAATAGGAATAAACTGTTTTCCATTTTATTTCATTTTCTTTTCTTTTCTTTTATTTATTTTCAGTGTTCCAAAATTCATTGTTTATGCACCACACCCAGTGCTCCATGCAATACGTGCCCTCCATAATACCCACCACCAGGCTCACCCAACCCCCACTCCCCTCCCCTCCAAAACCCTCAGTTTATTTCTCAGAGTCCACAGTCTCTCATGGTGTGTCTCCCTCTCCGATTTTCCCCAACTCACTTCTCCTCTTCATCTCCCAGTGTCCTCAGTGTTATTCCTTGTGCTCCACAAGTAAGTGAAACCATATGATAATTGACTCTCTCTGCTTGACTTATTTCACTCAGCATAATCTCTTCCAGTCCCGTCCATGTTGATACAAAAGTTGGGTATTCATACTTTCTGATGGAGGCATAATACTCCATTGTATATATGGACCATATCTTCTTTATCCATTCACCCATTGAAGGGCATCTTGGTTCTTTCCACAGTCTGGCAACTGCTTCAGTGGCCATTGCTGATCTGAACATTGGGGTGGCCCTTCTTTTCACTACATCTGTATCTTTGGGGTAAATACCCAGTAGTGCAATTGCAGGGTCATAAGGTAGCTCTATTTTTACTTTCTTAAGGACTCTCCACATTGTTTTCCAAAGTGGCTGTACCAACTTGCATTCCCACCAACAGTGTGAGAGGGTTCCCTTTTCTCCACATCCTCTCCAACATGTGTTGTTTACTGTCATGTTAATTTTGGCCATTCTAATTGGTGTAAGTTAGATGTGGTTTTAATTTGAATTTCCCTGATGGCCAATGATGATGAACATTTTTTCATGTGTCTGTTAGCTATTTGTATGTCTTATTTGGAGAAGTGTCTGTTCATGTCTTCTGCCCATTTTTTTGATGTGATTATCTGTTTTGTGTGTGTTGTGTTTGAGGAGTTCTTTATAGATCTTGGATATCAGCCCTTTGTCTGTAGTGTCATTTGCGAATATCTTCTCCCATTGGGTTGCCTCTTTGTTTTGTTGACTCTTTCTTTTGCTGTGCAGAAGCTTTTGATCTTGATGAAGTCCCAAAAGTTCATTTTCGCTTTTGTTTCCTTTGCCTTTGGAGACATATCTTGAAAGAAGTTGCTATGGCTGATGTCGAAGAGGTTACTGCCTGCGTTCTCCTCTAGGATTTTGATAGATTCCTGCTTCACATTGAGGTATTTTATCCATTTCGAGTTTATCTTTGTGTATGATATAAGACAATGGTCGAGTTTCATTCTTCTAACACATAGCTGACAAATTTTCCCAACACCATTTATTGAAGATACTTTTTTCCACTATATACTTTTTCCTGCTTTGCAAAGATTATTTGACCATAGAGTTGAGGGTCCATATCTGGGCTCTCTACTCTGTTCCACTGGTCTATGTGTCTGTTTTTGTGCCAGTACCATGCTGTCTTGGTGATCACTGCTTTGTAGTAGAGCTTGAATCAGGCAATGTGATGCCCCCAGTTTTGTTTTTCTTTTTCAACATTTCCTTAGCGATTCAGGGTCTCTTCTGCTTCCATACAAATTTTAGGATTATTTGCTCCAGCTCTTTGAAAAATACTGGTGGAATTTTGATTGGGATGGCATTGAAAGTATAGATTGCTCTAGGCAGTATAGACATTTTAACAATGTTTATTCTTCTGATCCATGAGCATGGAATGGTCTTCCATTTTTTTGTGTCTTCTTCAATTTCTTCCATGAGTGTTCTGTAGTTCCTTGAGTACAGATCCTTTACCTCTTTGGTTAGGTTTATTCCCAGGTATTTTATGGTTCTTGGTGCTATAGTAAATGGAATCGATTCTCTAATTTCCCTTTATGTATTTTCATTGTTGGTGTATAAGAAAGCAATTGATTTCTGTACATTGTTTTTGTATCCTGCCACATTACTGAATTGCTGTATGAGTTCTAGTAGTTTGGGCGTGGAGTTTTTTGGGTTTTCCATATAAAGTATCATGTCATCTGTGAAGAGAGAGAGTTTGACTTCTTCATTGCCAATGTGTATACCTTTTATTTCTCTTTGTTGTCTGGTTGCTTTTGCTAGGACCTCTAGTACTATGTTGATCAAACGTGGTGAGACTGGGCATCCTTGTCATGTTCCTGATCTCAAAGGGAACGCTGTCAGCTTTTCCCCATTGAAGATGATATTCATGGGTTTTTCATAGATAGATTTTACGAAGTTGAGGAATATTCCCTCTATCCCTATACTTTGAATCATTTTAATCAGGAACAGATGCTGTATCTTGTCAAATGCTTTTTCTGCATCAGTTGAGAGGACCATGTGGTTCTTCTCTCTTCTCTTATTGATTTGTTCTACCACATTGATTGATTTGTGAATGTTGAACCAACCCTGCATCCCATGGATAAATCCCACCTGGTCATGGTGGACAACTTTTTAATGTACTGTTGGATCTTATTAGCTAAGATCTTGTTGAGAATCTTAGCATCCATATTCATCAGGGATATTGTACTTGTTTATTTTCATTGACAGTTCTCCCCTCCCAGGCAAGGACCGTTTCTCTTTGGTTCAGTCCTTTGTCCTGAGTCTGAACCAGTGCCTAATGAAAGAACAAATATATGAACAGAGTGCACAAGTATGTGGCAATCTGGTGAGTATGCATAACATTTGCTTAATTGTTTAATTCAACAAATTATGAATTTGTATGTTAATTAAGTTATTATCTCACCTGGATTAAGGAATAAATTTTCCTTTAAAATAAGACTAAGAAATAAACATAGGAATGGAAGAAAAATGTTCAAACTCTATGAGGCCAACATTACTTTTTTTTTTTTTTTTTTATTTGACAGACAGAGATCGCAAGTAGGCAGAGAGGCAGGCAGAGAGAGAGGAGGAAGCAGGCTCCCTGCTGAGCAGGGAGCCCGACGTGGGGCTCGATCCCAGGACCCTGGGATCATGACCTGAGCTGAAGGCAGAGGCTTTAACCCACTGAGCCACCCAGGTGCCCCAGGCCAACATTACTTTGATCTCAAAAACTAGACAAAGACCCCATCAAAAAAGAGAATTACAGACTAGTATCCCTGATGAACATGGATGCCAATATTCTTTTTTTTAAAGATTTTATTTATTTATTTGACAGACAGAGATCACAACTAGGCAGAGAGGCAGGCAGAGAGAGAGGGAGGGAAGCAGGCTCCCTGCCAAGCAGAGAGCCCAATTCGGGGCTCGATCCCAGGACCCTGGGATCATGGCATGAGCCAAAGGCAGAGGTTTTAACCCACTGAGCCACCCAGGTGCCCCAGATACCAGTATTCTAACCAAGATACTGGCCAATAGGATCCAGTACATTAGAAGACTTATTCACCTCAGCCAAGTGGGACTTATTCCTGGGCATCAAGGGTGATTCAACATTTGCAAATCAATCAATGTGATACACTACTTTACTAAAAGAAAGGATAAGAACTATATGATCTTTTCAATAGGTACAGAAAAAGATCTGACAAAAGTACAGCATTCTTTCTTTTTTTTTTTAATTTATTTTTTTAATTTCTTTTCAGTGTAACAGTATTCATTATTTTTGCACCACACCCAGTGCTCCATGCAATACGTGCCCCCCCCAATACCGACCACCTGGTTCCCCCAACCTCCCACCCCTTCCCCCTTCAAAACCCTCAGGTTGTTTTTCAGTGTCCATAGTCTCTCATGGTTCTCCTCCCCTTCCAATTTCCCTCAACTCACTTCTCCTCTTCATCTCCCAGTGTCCTCAGTGTTATTCCTTATGCTCCACAAGTAAGTGAAACCATATGATAATTGACTCTCTCGGCTTGACTTATTTCACTCAGCATAATCTCTTCCAGTCCCATCCATGTTGATACAAAAGTTGGGTATTCATCCTTTCTGATGGAAGCATAATACTCCATAGTGTATATGGACCACATCTTCCTTATCCATTCATCCATTGAAGGGCATCTTGGTTTTTGCCACAGTTTGATGACCGTGGCCATTGCTGCTATAAACATTGGGGTACAGATGGCCTTTCTTTTCACTACATCTGTATCTTTGGGGTAAATACCCAGTAATGCAATTGCAGGGTCATAGGGAAGCTCTATTTTTAATTTCCTGAGGAATCTCCACACTGTTCTCCAAAGTGGCTGCACCAACTTGCATTCCCACCAACAGTGTAAGAGGGTTCCCCTTTCTCCACATCCTCTCCAGCACACGTTGTTTCCTCTCTTGCTAATTTTGGCCATTCTAACTGGTGTAAGGTGGTATCTCAATGTGGTTTTAATTTGGATCTCCCTAATGGCTAGTGATGATGAACATTTTTGCATGTGTCTGGTAGCCATTTGTATGTCTTCATTGGAGAAGTGTCTGTTCATATCTTCTGCCCATTTTTTGATATGATTATCTGTTTTGTGTGTGTTGAGTTTGAGAAGTTCTTTATAGATCCTGGATATCAACCTTTTGTCTGTACTGTCATTTGCAAATATCTTCTCCCATTCCGTGGGTTGCCTCTTTGTTTTGTTGACTGTTTCCTTTGCTGTGCAGAAGCTTTTGATCTTGATGAAGTCCCAAAAGTTCATTTTCACTTTTGTTTCCTTCGCCTTTGGAGACATATCTTGAAAGAAGTTGCTGTGGCTGATATCAAAGAGGTTACTGCCTATGTTCTCCTAGAGGATTCTGATGGATTCCTGTCTCACGTTGAGGTCTTTTATCCATTTTGAGTTTATCTTTGTGTACGGTGTAAGAGAATGGTCGAGTTTCATTCTTCTACACATAGCTGTCCAATTTTCCCAGAACTATTTATTGAAGAGACTGTCTTTATTCCACTGTATATTTTTTCCTGCTTTGTCGAAGATTATTTGACCATAGAGTTGAGGGTCCATACCTGGACTCTCTAATCTGTTCCACTGGTCGATGTTTCTGTTTTCATGCCAGTACCATGCTGTCTTGGTGATCACTGCTTTGTAGTAGAGCTTGAATCAGGCAATGTGATGCCCCCAGTTTTGTTTTTCTTTTTCAACATTTCCTTAGCGATTCAAGGTCTCTTCTGCTTCCATACAAATTTTAGGATTATTTGCTCCAGCTCTTTGAAAAATACTGGTGGAATTTTGATTGGGATGGCATTGAAAGTATAGATTGCTCTAGGCAGTATAGACATTTTAACAATGTTTATTCTTCTGATCCATGAGCATGGAATGGTCTTCCATTTTTTTGTGTCTTCTTCAATTTCTTCCATGAGTGTTCTGTAGTTCCTTGAGTACAGATCCTTTACCTCTTTGGTTAGGTTTATTCCCAGGTATTTTATGGTTCTTGGTGCTATAGTAAATGGAATCGATTCTCTAATTTCCCTTTCTGTATTTTCATCATTAGTGTATAAGAAAGCCACTGATTTCTGTATATTGACTTTGTAACCTGCCACGTTACTGAACTGCTGTATGAGTTCTAGTAGTTTGGGCGTGGAGTCTTTTGGGTTTTCCATATAAAGAATCATGTCATCTGCGAAGAGAGAGAGTTTCTTTCTTGATTAAAACTCTTCACAGTGTAGGGATAGAGGGAGCATGCCTCAATATCAGAAAAGCCATCTAAGAAAAGCTCACAAGTAATATCACCCACAATGGGGAAAAACTGAGAGCTTTTCCCCTAAGATCAGGAGCATGGCAGGGATCTTATCATCACTATTGTTCAATATAGTAGTACAAGTCCTAGTCTCAGCAATCAGACAACCAAAAGAAATAAAAGGCATCCAAATTGGCAAAGAAGTCAAACTCTTACTCTTCACAAATGACATGATACTTTATGCAGAAAACCCAATAGATTCCACCCCAAAATTGTTAGACCTCATATACAGGAATTCAGCAAAGTGGTAGGATATAAAATCAATGCATACCAATTAGTTGCACTCCTATACACTAATAATGAGAAAGAAGAAAGAGAAATTAAGGAGTTGATTCCATTTACAATTGGCACCAAACCCCTTAAGAAACCTAAGAATAAACCTAACCAAGGCATCTGTACTCAGAAAACTATAGACTACTTGTGAAAGAAATTGAGAAAGACACAAAAAAAATGGAAAAATATTCCATGTTCATGGATTAGAATAACAAATATGTGAAACTGTCTATGCTATCTAGAACAATCTATATATTCAATGCAATCCTTATCAAAATACCACCAGCTTTTTTCAAAGAAATGGAACAAATAATCCTAAAATATGTATGGAACCAGAAAAGACCCTGAATAGCCAAAGGAATGTTGAAAAAGAAAACCAAAGCTTGTGGCATCACAGTTCCAGACTTCAAGCTCTATTACAAAGTTACAATCATCAAGACAGCATGGTACTGGCACAAAAACAGACACATAGATCAGTGGAACAGAATAGAAAACCCAGAAATGGACCCTCAACTCTCTGGTCAACTCATCTTCAACAAAGCAGGAAAGACTGTCCAGTGGAAAAAAGACCATCTCTTCAACAAATTGTGTTGGGGAAATTGCACAACCAAATGCAGAAGAATGAAACTGGACCATTTCCTTACACCACACACAAGATAGACTCAAAATGGACAAAAGAAAAATGTAAGACAGGAATACATCCAAATCCTAGAGGAGAACACAGGCAGCAACCTCTGTGACCTGAGCTGCAACAACTTCTTGCAAAACACATCTTCAAAGGCAAGGAAAACAAAAGCAAAAATGAACTATTAGAACTTCATCAAGAGAAAAAGCTTCTGTACAGCTAAGGAAACAGTTGACAAAACTAAAAGGCACCCTATGGAATGGGAGAAGATATTTTCAAATGTCTTATTAGATAAAGGGCTAGTTTCCAAAATCTATGAAGAACTTATCAAACTCAACACCCAAAGAACAAATGATCTAGTTCAAGAAATCGGCAGAAGACATGAACAGACAATTCTCCAAAGAAGATATACAAATGACCATCAGATACATGAAAAAATGCTCTACATCACTTAGCATCAAGGAAATACAAATCAAAACCACAATTAGATACCACCTCACACCAGTCAGAATAGCTAAAATTAACAAGTCAGGAAATGACAGTTGTTGGTGAGGATGCAGAGAAAGGGGAACCCTCTTCTACTGTTGGTGAAAATGCAAGTTGGTGCAGCCACTCTGGAAAACAGTATGGAGGTGTCCCAAAAAGTTGAAAATAGAGCTACCCTATGACCTAGCAATGCACTATGAAGCATTTATTCCAAATATACAAATGTAATGATCCGAAGAGGCATCTGCACCCCACTGTTTATAGCAGCAATATTCACACTGAACCCCACATCAGGCTCCCTGCTCAGCAGGAAACCTGCTTTCCCTCTCCCTCTCCCCCTGCTTGTGTTCCTGCTCTCGCTGTTTTTCTCTCTCTGTCAAATAAATTAATTAATTAAATATTTTTTTTAAAAATAAGTCAATCAGAGAAAGACAATTATCATATAATTTCACTCATATGTGGAATTTAAGAAACAAAATAGAGAATCATAAGGGAAGAAATGGAAAAAATAAAACAGGAAAAATCCAAGAGGAAGACAGACCATAAGAGACTCTTAATAATAGGAAACAAACTGAGGGTTGCTGAAGGGGAGGGGTTGGGGAGATGGGGTAACTGGGTGACGGACCTTAAGGAGGGCACATGATGTAATGAGCCCTGGGTATTACATAAGACTGATGAATCAATGAACTCTACCTCCGAAACTAATAATACACCATATGTTAATTAATGGAATTCTTTTTTCATTTTATTTTATTTTATTTCTTTTCAGTGTTCCAGAATTCACTGCTTATGCACCACACCCAGTGCTCCATGCAATAAGTGCCCTCCATAATAACCACCACCAGGCTCACCCAACTCCCCATCCTCCTCCCCTCCAAAACCCTCAGTTTGTTTCTGGAATTTTTAAAAATTAGTTAAAATAATCCAATCACCTAGTGTTTTCTAAATTCACAAAATATATTAATCTTAGGCATAGTAATCTTTAGGATTTGAGAATGAGACATCAGAATTCCCTGAAATGCTCAGGAATTTCCAAAATCATATTACACTGAATTTTTCATCAAACTTCATTTACATCTTTCAAAATAATGATTGGTAACTATAATAAAGTGAATATTTTTTCTGAAATTAAATGTTTTAGAGGTTTTCTATTAAAAAGATAGATAAATAGTTTATTATTATATAGAGAGACATATTATATATTTCAATGTACAAAAATCTCTATTTGATTTGAACATTTAATACTACAAAGCATTAAAAGAAAATAATACTCACAGAAAATAAATGCCAATAAAAAACATTTAGGGGTACCTGGGTGGCTCAGTCAGTTAAGCTCTTGATTTGTCAAAAGTCGTGATCTCAGGGTCTTGAGAGCCAGCACAACCTCAGGTTCTGTAGTCAGCAGGGAGTCTGCTTGAGAGTCTCTCTGCTCCTATCCCCGTCTTGTGGGCTTGAGCACACACACTCTCACTCTCTTTCTAAAATGAATAAATAAATCCTTAAAAAAAAAAAACCACTTAAAACTGAAACACAATACCACAACTATTCAATATTTATGTTATTCTTAAAATGAAATCTTAAAACAAAAGCTAATCATTCTGATAGTTTTGGGCTTGTTTCAGCACAAATGTTCCAAAAGAAAACAAAATGCTTCTCTTTTGTGCTATTCATTTCTTTCTAAAGATGATAATATTTTTGTCTCCTTGCTTTGATTTTAGTTTTGCCATTGGAATTGATATTGCTCTGGCTAACTCAGATTTTAGATCAGCTGTTGATTTTACATCACAGTATCACTTATCAGTCTCATCTGTTCTTTGCATTTCTCCTATTAAAGAACAAATACCTATGCTGAATATTCTAACATGAAAACACCAGCAAATCTGAGTGTCATCTGAATAATCATACATCTGGGTCCTCTAGCAAAGTCAGCAGCACTACACAGAATCAGAAGTTGAAATTGTCAGTTTCAGGACTTGCTTTCAATACTTATTTCTTAGAATATTACTGTGTTGATTGTTAACTTTTAATTCCCACAGGAGAGTTATACTACTTTTTTTTCATTTTTCTCAATTCTTGGCTTTTTTTTTCTGAACTTGGAATTCTGAAGGACATAAATTTCCTGAGAAATACTAAGAAGAAATTTTCCCTTAGAAACACTACATTCACTTTGCCATATGCTATTCTATAAAAATCTTGAAATCTTGACTTTGTGCTTTGAAACAATTATGGGGGGGTGTTTTTAATGAATATTCATATGAAACTATCCTAGAATAAAGTAAAGACCTATATTCTTTTGGATGAGATTAAGTATTTATTATCTGGTATTTTATTTTCTCTTCAAGCTGCACCTTACTTTGTAGAGATGAAGTCAATTTTTTGCCTTAATCTCAAATTGCTCAGATGTCTGCAAAGGTTCAGTCCAGTATTTTAGTTCACATTTTATTGGTGCTTATTTATGAAAATAGGTATTTGTCAGTTGGCAAACCTGCTTTCAGTGCCGCAACTGGGTTAATGAAACGACTGAATAATAACAAATTCCCCTCATTAACAGTCAAACAAAATATTCTCAAACATTCTACTTGAGTGAATAAAATGTAAGCATGATTTCTGTACCTATCTAAAGAGAGGCTCCCGTAACTTTTTTTTCTAGATTAAAAAAAGTCCTGTGCTATTTCTTCCTTTTCTTCTTTTGTTGTGTTCTTTCATTCCCTTCTGTGAATACCTTACCAAAATATCTTTTGGAATACTTAGGGTCTGTGTAATAGGAGATTTTCCTGAATCCAATCAATGTGGTCGTTCTTCATTCTTCTACCTTATAAAAGGTGACATTTTGAGTTACACAGATACTACTTGCCCAGCAGCTCATTCTGACAACTCTCCCATTTTTAGATCCCAGGAAATTTAGATGCTTCTCCTGACTCCAGTTGCCAAGAAAGACCCAAAGGCCAACAGCAGTGTCTCCTGTATGACATGTTCTTGGAGAGAGCACAAGGAGGGACCCCTCTGGATAAAAAATGAAGGCCAATTTTTTTTTCCTCTCTCCCCCATGATCCTCTGCCTTGTCTCTCAAATTCCACATATCAGTGAGATCATACGATAATTGTCTTTCTCTGACTGACTCATTTCGCTTAGCATGAAAAAATGAAATGGGATGAAACCAGAGAGAGAGAGACAAACCTCAGGAAACATACTGAGGGTTGCTGGAGGGAGGTGGGTAAAAGGGATGGGGTGTCTGGGTGATGGACATTGGGGAAGGTATGTGTTATGATGAGTGCTGTGAATTGTGTAAGACTGATGATTCACAGACCTGTACCCCTGAAACAAATAATACATTACATGTTAATTTTAAAAATTTTAAAAAATTTAAAAAGATAAATAAAGAACATAAGGGTTACAGTTTAAAAAATAAAGGACCTTTATTTATTTGTCATGATGTTGGAAATGGTGGAGCATGGGAATGGGGTGTCCTCACAGCTCTATAATGGATGCAGAAGTGCTGGCACTTTACAAGGAGTACAGATTCTACACTTTCAGGGCCTCAATAACTGCACAACCTCAATACACAAAGTTACCCCATTCCCACTGGCCAGGTGTCTCTATTTATTTGGCAGGTGTCTGTATCAGGAAGCCAGCAAGTCAGGCTCCCTCTTCATATGGAGCTCAGAATGCAGTCTTGTCATTACAGCACCTGCAACTAGCCACAGATCTCCCACCTCCAGCTTCAGGAAGAGCCAAGCTCTGCCGCCCACACTTGTCCAGTCTGACAGCTGACATTCCATCCCGTCATGCCTTCTGTAGGGCAGCCTCTGAAAGGGTCACTGGGTTGCTACATAAGTTTTGTTATCCTCCTGGTTATTGGCTTCCATTTTACCCTAGAATGTTATCCTTGGATTATTCTCAGCTTCAGACTCAGAAGTCCTGTCACCCAGCAGGGCTTCCAGTCATCATCTGAACCAGAAGATTTCAAATAGCAGGGGCAACTTGGTGACAATTCCACAGGCTCCATAACCCTCTATGGCCAACCCCTCTGCTCCATGTCTCCCCTCAACACAAAAGACCCGATTATCATTCTCAGCAAACAAGGCAACTTCCAACTAAAGATCCCAGTTTATGGACTGTGGTAGAACATGAATGCTATGAACATAATGTATACAACAAATTCTGATTGAGCAAAATATAGCCATTCTGATATCCCTAACAACAAACATATGCAAATAGGATTCAGAGCGGAAGCTTCGCTAAAAGAATCACAAGATGCATTTTATGAAATAGTATAGAACAGTAAGTGCTCGTACATGTAGAGAAGATATATGATTTTAAAACTCCAATCCATTTTTTTTAGAATGATAGGAGTTTATTAAGAGAAGCCTTAAATATGTTTTCACAGCATATTTTCTTCTTCAAACCATTCCCAAGCGTTACAAGTTCAATATAAGCACCGCCATATTCTGGAGATTGGAAAGGCGATAGCCACTGTATTGCTGTCACTCTACATTCTTCCGTAACTGTATTTAAATTTGGACTTGCACCTGAATTATGTGTGCCCTCCACGTCCTCAGGGATCAAGGCTGCTCTCAGGTCACCAGGGAGTCTCCACAACCTAAGGCCGTGGCTGTGCTCTCTCTCTTCCTACTTCTTACTAGAAAACCTAAGTTACCAAGAAATCAATGGGTATATTCCCCAATTACTACTGGGAAGGAATACAACAATATTTTCAAAGAACACCTGTTTTACATTTGATGATCTGTCTCTGTTGGCAGGCCTTAAATAATAGCAACAACAACAAAAGCCCAAACGTGTCCTATGGGCTAATAAATGCACAAGCCGTTAGGAGAAAGTAACACCAGGTGTACCATTTGTAAACCAGCTTCTTTTATTTCTTCTTTCTTGACGAAATGAAATGAATCTCTTATAACAAAAACTTTTACTCCTACTCCTCCTTCTTTTTCTCCTCCTCCTCCTCCTTTTTCTTCTTCTTCCTCGTTTTTGGTTTTGGTTTTGGCTTAGTTAATGCCTAAATGACCAGAATTCTATTTTTCCCCTTCAGTGGGGGAGCGCTGGGGTAGTAATAAGGACTGGAGAGTTACATTTTAAATAAAAGATTGCTTGGGAATAACCATGATATTGCTCCTCACTTACAAAAACAAATTGTTTGCCTAAATCAGTAAATGGGATGACTATTTTTAAATGCATCATTAAAAGGCAATATGCAAATAATCTCAGCAATTATAACGGCACCTGCGCCTCAGCCAATTGAAGAAAATAGACAGACACTTTCCACTTTATTGTGCATCAACACAATAAACAATATTCAGTATCACTCATATAAACCACACACACACACACACACACACACACACAAACAGATGGTTAGTTGTCACACAACATTCCTGCCTCTTCCCTTCTCATCAGTAAGTTCATCCCTTTGTTTCTGACAGTCACACATGACTCAGAGTAAGAGGAATCTGTTGTGTTGTGTTGTCGTTGTGTTGATGGATAACCCTGGAGTACGGAAAGGTTACTTGTTGCAGTGCTGGAACTAAAACAAGGTTCTTTTTTGAAACGCTAATCCTAACTTTGCTTCAAACCTTTCAGTTGTTTCTTGATAATCTGATAAAATTCCAAGTCCATGGTCAACCTCTCCAACTTCATTTCACTCAACGCTTTCCTGAATTCTCTGTGCTCTGGCCATATAGAATATTTATTTTCTATGCCTCAGATATGCTGTCATTCCAAAAGGCCTTTCGTATGTTGTTTTCTTGGCCCAGAATACTTTCCATATGTCTTTGACCATATAATATCTACTAACTTATAAGTTTCTAGCTAAATGTCACTCCTTAATAGAGTTTTTCCTGAGTTCTAGGAGTGAGTTGCAATGTCCAGTTCTAAGTTCTTTAGTTACCCTGATCTTCCATTTTGCTAAGGCTTATCACATTTGTAACTGTTGGTCCAGTGTGTGTTCCTCCTGCTAGTCCATAAGCAACTGGAAGGCAAGGATGACTTCTGTCTTACAATTACACCCTTCCACTTTGTGGGACACACTACACTTTCAACTGAAATTGGATAATTTATTGTTAATTGATTAATCAATGAATCTTGCTTCTACTGATTATTTCCAAATTTTATGAGATTGATTTTCCAATATAAAATACACTTTACAAATATATAGCTTTATAAATGTTTACCATTATAACTAAAGATGATTTGACTTTTTTTTTTCCCATAATTACAGTTACTGCAATTTCCATGTAGCACTTACTGGAAGAAACCAGGGATTTGAAGGAGAAACAATAATGCAAGGTCCCACTTTGTCAATTTAAGAGTTCTTCCTTTTCATTATTCCATTGATGACAGAGATAAAGGTAAATTTTTGGTGATATCTTATTGTACTATCTCTTCTCATTTCCAGATCAAATCCTGCATATTGGCAAAGTTTGCTTAGGTATATTTTTACATTGCTATTTAGAAAAAGTTTTCAAGTGTCCTACATCCATTACTGCTCATAGTATTTTGCTTTTCAAATCATGAGCCTGCATTATTTCCAACAATTAATCTAACTGCTTTTTACTATTTTACTTCAGTAGTTAAGCTCAGGAGAAGACAAATTCTGACCTTGTACACCTAAGCCTGCCCTATCATATCCTAGTGCAAAAACATTAACCATGACTGCTAACTTACAAGCATTTTTGGATACATAACTGACATGTAAAATGTGTCCAGGAAAAAATTTCAGATAATATCTATTCTCATTTATACCTCTGGTCTTTCAAAAAGTAAATATTTGTCGTCAAATGATCTGATGCTTTGCTAAATTTTTACTTTTTATCTCTATACTAGCTGGAAAAATGCATTCTCAAGTACCTTTAATTTTCAAAAAACCTTAGAGTGGTTTACATTATCCTAAAAGTTTGACTGATTTGTTTAGGGTCACTAAACACACAAAACAGTCTGACTGAAGCATGCAGGACAACACACAGTGGGAATAAAAATGACAAAGGGAGTGACTTGGAAATTCAACATGAAACCCTCATCACTGTTACCATCAGCATTATTTTTAGCTTCACTATCAGGAATATCCAAAACTGCAAGTGATTGCTGCCAGCCCTACACTAGAGATTGTCCACATAAATCATGCTTTACATTGTCATAAATGCCTAAAACTCCATATGGTCAAGTGACATTTTAAAATTTTCAAAAACTACACAATATCCCACATATTAATTGAGGTGTTTTATATTTTTAGAATTTATATTTTCACTATATTAATGAAATTACATTAACATAGTATATAACATACATTACATGTCATACATATTAATATTACTATATATTAACATGTGTTATTTAATATATATGAATAAATATATATTCAGTTGTTTTTAAGAGATTGTGCCTAATTTTTCTGGGCACTGAGCTCAATTTGGCTTAAATTGTATTTGTTCATATGTATCATGTCCCAGACTGTCTTGAAATGGGTGCTTATTAATTAGAATTATCATATGTAGCATAATTAAAACTGAACAGAAAGAGACAGAGAGAATGGAAAATAGTTCCATCCACACCAGGAAAGACATGGCATGAGGTAAAAATCAAGTTGAATCACACTGAGAGTCAGCTAAAAGCCTGCCCTTACTTTCATGTCACACCAGGGAGCCAAATTTCAAGCTGTATTGTTCAGTTCATTAGGTTCTTAAAGAACTAACTTCTTTTTAAAATCAGATTTGGATTCTAGCTCAGCCAATCAGGAAAAGCCCAGTGGGCCTAATGCTCATTACAGTCCCCTTACCTACCACTCCTGAGCAGGAAATCTCATCAATTTCAAAGACTTTCGTAGGAACCTGTGCAAAGAGGGTCACATGACACTGGGTTCACATGACCTCATCTAGGAAATATTGGAAAATTCTAAAGATATAAAGCAAGCAAAGTTTTCAAGAGATTAAAATCTCTTTGATTAAAAGTGTCAGAAGTGGGTGCCTGAGTGGCTCAGCCATTAAGCATCTGGCTTTTGATTTCCATTCAGGTCATGATCTCAGGGTCATGAGCTTGAGACCCATGTCTGGTCTGCTTAAGATTCTCTCTCCCTCTCCTTTTGCCCTGCCCTCCCCCTCCTCCCTCCACCATGTATGCTTGCTCTCTCTTTCTGTCTTTCTAACCAAAAAATTAAAAAGTATAAGAAGAAAAAAAAATACCAGCAGACATCATGAAATTGCCCTCTAGGACTGCCAAATTATTTTACCAAGGTTAGCAGATGGGTAATATTTTGAACTGGTTCATTTGTATCTTCCCCTTGTTAGTTAACCTCTTACAATTATACCAGACAGCCTCAGAATTCATGCTAATTGGTAATTAATGTATTGGTATACAATGTTCTTGTTGACTCTGGCTTGACTAATTTTAACACAATTGTCAAACATTCTCTGACCCAGTCAGGTTTCTGTCCTGTACCCGAGTAAATGTCACATAAAGGGAAGGACAATTGTTCCATATTGGGGCCTAAGCAGAAGAAATCTTCCTTGTTCTCTGGGAAAAAATTACTGGAAGTCAATTTTTGATATGGTAGTTCTAGAGGTTTCCCTGGTTTGTTTTGTCATTTGTGTCACAGAGGGGTAAGTAGAGAGAAACTTTTGTTCAAAAGTGACACTACACATTTTTTCTGCCTGAAATGTTTGAAAATTTCATCTTTCTCTTACTGCTTTGAGAATGAAGGCCTAGATTCAAAGAGAGGGAAAATTTGTTTATAATCACCTTTTTGCCTTTATAGTCACCTTTGTTTTCTCAATGAAGATATATTTGGGGGGATATTACAGAGAAATAATGAAACACCACAATTTTAATTATTTACTTAATGAGAATAAACAAGCACCTTGATTTCTATACGAATGGAAGCAGAAAAATAGCTCCAATAAAATAAATCATTTCCCAAAATGAATTTTTATGATCTTTTTCAGAGATTTACAACCAAAGGACCACAACTTTCAGGATAAAATACCCACCAAGGATATGAATGAAAAGAAATTGAAGAAGTCACAACATTTTATCAAGATCATTCTTGATAAAGAATGAGCCCCTGTGGCTCAGGCACAAGGGAACACATCCGTTCAGGTAACTGACAGACCCAGACATACCCACAACAGTGCTACTGTCAGGGGAGGAGGCTTGCTCTCTGCTGGCCTCCGTGGGCTCGTTCCCTGAACACAGCCTCTCCCCTTGTACTTACAGATGCTGAGACAGAAGCTATAGATCTCACATTCTTTCAAGTTCATGTCCCTGTGACAGGAAAGTCCTTTTCAGAAATCTCTTTTTGCCCACAAGTCAACTCAAGTGCTTCTCCCCAATCAATCCCTTGTAGCCAGGGAAATGCAACATTCAGGTCCTTGTTGCATGCTTGGGTTCTTAGCTAAGACACTCCACTGAAGCCATGCAGTCTCTGAATGGAAGAGAGGGAAGCTTTCCACAGGAAAATGAAGGTGTGGTTACCAGAAAGCAAGCAAATGCCTTTTCATGGGGACACAAGATAAAACAGAACAGAACATGCTCACACAAAGACATTTCTTTTCCCCTTCTATGGAGACTTTGAGATTTAAACCAAGAAGAAATCTAAGAGTATCCACTGTCCCAATACCCAGAAATAAATTCTATCAGTATTTTGATGTTTGAAGATACAAATTTTTTTTCCAACGTAGCCCAATCTGCTTTATTTTTTCACAAAGTTAAAATCTACATGTTCTTGAATAATGTACTTTTCTTTAGTTAACATTATTCTGTGAAGGCTTTTAGAAGTATCAACACAGTCCTCTTGTTAACTCCCCCTAGAGCAAAATGTGTATCAGAAAATCTGATACTTAAGCTTTTTCTGCTCTTAGGCCAAAGTAGTTGTGTGTGAAAAGGGTGCAGAATTGCCTCTTTACCATTCACATGGTAAATATTTAACATAATTGAAAACCTGGTCTTGAAATAGTCCCAATACCACACAGCACTGTATTTTGATTGTTTTTACTATGTGGCACTGAATGGTATTGACAACATGAATATTAATAGCACCTTGTATCCTTTGTCTGGATGATCCATAATTTATTTGGCTGATCACTACTCTGGTGCTTGAATTATTACAACTTTTAACTATTATATATAAAAAATAGCTTCAATGAATATTCTAGAATACACATCTACACTTGCATCTCTAATTATTTCCTTAGGATAAATACTTCAAAGCAGAATTACTGGGCAGGATGGTTTAAAATGTTGTAAGTCTTCTGGTACATATTGCCAACATGCCCTCCAGAAAGATAGGTCCATTTATATGCACAATCCCACTCTTGCTAACACACAGTATTAAAATTGTTTTATTTTAAATTTAGAAATAGTGTATTCATATAGTTAAGAAATTCCAAACAGTCCCGTTATTTCAATAAATTCTACTTTCCATGCATCTGCTGTTAACACTATAAATCTACAGAATCTGTTTCTGTTTCCTGATATATCAAATTTGAATTATACTTACTAACTTCCATGCTGTAAAATAAGTAGTCTAACATGTATACCACCTCCCTCTCTATCCCTTCTAGCAATTTTTTGTATTATCATATTTAGATCTCAATACAATTTGATCTAAAACCAACAGTTTTTAGTTTTATCCTTTGGGGTTTTATTAAATTTGGACAGAATCATACACACACACCCCAACTAAGGAAGATGGAAAATTTGTTTGGAGTAACAACTCCCCACCACGAGCTCCCCTTTGCCCCCTGCCTCCATCCTGGTAGCATTGTTCCTCCATTAGGGAGAGATCATGCAGAAGGGTGGGGGTGATCAGAGGGATGTGCTATAGATCACATCCTGAATACAGTGGAAGCCTCAAGATCAAGGCATGAAGAGTGTAGTATAATATTCATAAGATAATACTCAAAGCCTTTCATTTCATCCATAGCAGGGCTTTTCCACCTTAGTGCAATTGATGTTTTGGACCAGAACTTCTTTGTTTGGGGGTCTGTGTTGTCCCTGCAGGGTATTTCCAGTGTCCCTAGCCTCTGTCCCCCAGACACTAGTCCTAACCCCTCCACTGCAACAACAGAACATGTCCCTGGGTATTGCAGGTCCCCTGCCAGGGCAATATTGCAGGTGGCAGAGCACTGGTCTATAAAAGTCCCCCCATAGGTCTATCCACACTGCTATTTTTATTTCAGTGGGAGGAGTAGCCCAAATCAAAGCACGCCAGATGGGTACCTGGTGTCTCAGTCAGTTAAGTGTCTGCCTTAGGCTCAGGTCATGATCTCAGGGTCCTGGGATGGAGCCCTGCATCAGGTTCCTGCTCACCAGAGACCCTGTATCTGCCTCTGCCCCTCCCCTGCTTGTGGTCTCTCTCTCTCTCTCTTTCTCTTTCTTGCTCTCAAATAAATAAATAAGGAAAATCCTTGCCCAAAAAAAAAAAGCATACAAGATACAGTTTGGGGGGTAGGTACGGTGATAGAGCAACAGAGAGTGAAGGGGGCAAGCTCCTCCTCTTGCTGCTTTTCCTTCCTGGGAAAAACTCCCTGTTTTTTTTTTTCTCTTTGCCTCTTCAGTTTTTTGGGGTTTTTTTTTCCATTTTGTTTTATTTTATTTCTTTTCAGTGTTCCAGAATTCATTATTTATGCACCACACCCAGCGCTCCATGCAACATATGCTCTCCATAATACCCACCACCAGGATCACCCAACACCCCACCCCCTCCCCTCCAAAACCCTCAGTTTGTTTCTCAGAGTCCACCGTCTCTCATGGTTCATCTCCCCCCTCGGATTTCCCCCAACTCACTGCTCCTCTCCATCTCTCAATTTCTGTGGACACCTCTGTTCTCCTTTTCCCTCAAGGGACACCCCCACCCTGGAGCCAGAGCCACAGTTTTCAATATGTAAGTTCCCTTTCAAATCAACATGTAATGTTTACCTCCTAATGTTTTGCAGTGCCCTTACGGATTCAAGCCCTACTTTCAGTATTTTGAATAATTTAAGCACATGTCTTTAAGATTGTTTTCAAATTGCTCTGAATTTATAGTTCCTTCATTGCAAATTCTCTCTGTTACATTTTTACTTTTAATTTTTGACTCTGAACTTATCTTTGATGTGAATCATTTTCTACGGGAGTCTTGCTAGGTTCTGGTGATGAAGATATTAGCACGGAGAAATTTTTGCCTCTCACTAGGCGCTCTGGGGTTTTATCAGTTTCACTAATCAAGTACTTAAGGTTAATTTCTCAGTTCATTATTTCCTCACCATGTACAAAATTCAAGATTGGACCCCACTCTCCTGCAGAACATAATTTTGGTATCTGTTTTCTTGCTCCTGGAGGCTCTTTCCACATTCATGGTCCAAGGCAGATGGCATGCTCCATGGGACATCTTTGGCCTGGTGAGCACAATTTCATTTTAGTTCCCATTCCTGTGTAGAACACCTCTTCCCAGCTCCCCCATTCAGGGACCTCAGTTCTATTTCATATGGAGCACAGGGAATGCAGCCTTAACTCTTTAGTAGAGAATGGGTGTGAAAATGCCACTTTAAAATAGAGATCAAATTCTAAAATCTATAGATTTAATGTATATAAATACACTATAAATGTAATGGACATTGTTTTTATAAATGTAATGGACATTGTATCCTGGTGGTCAGTCACCTGAAGATGTCCCCTACTTAACTTTAAGCTCAGCTGTGCCTCTTATTTTATATTATTTTATTTTGTGCTGTTGTTATAAATTGTTCAACTCCTCCCTGTGTTTAGAATGGAGGTAGGAGTCAGGCAGCATACATCAGTCTAGTCTGCCGTCTTGACTCAGAGTCTCCTACCAGTGGCAGAGCAAACATGTTGGGGAAAGCCACGTTAGCACAGTAGAGACTAGATGCATATGAGGAATGTGATGTATGGAGGCTGAAGTGGTGAGGTAGACACTGTGTCAAGGTTCTCACAAAGCACAAAAAGAAATCCATGCTTTTTTGTCCTTGTCGGACCAGAGGTCAATGGAAATTTTAAGTAATTAACAATGTATAACCAAAGTTTTTTTGTTTTGTTTTGTTTTGTTTTGAAGCAAACTCTGACAGTGTGTGAGATTGATGACATGGAGGACAAAACATCTACTGAGCAAAGACAATTAGAGGGTGGATGATAGTGTCAAGCTGAGATAAGATGATAAGGCAGAGCATTAATGCAAGGGTAGCCATAATGAATAGAAGAAAAAATTTAGGGAATCTTCCTGAAATAGACTTGCAATGTTTAGCGAGTAATGAAAGGTGAGAAGAAATAGAGCTTGGGAAGACATGGAGATTGCTGTGTGGGATACATGGACTTACAGACCAGCAGATGTGGGGGAGGCTGCACCATACCCAGAGACCTATGTCTAGTGCTCAGAGGAAAATGATGCCCAGGAAAGGGAGTCAAGACTGGAAACACAGATTTGGAAAATATGGGCACAAAGGAAACAAAGGCAGGTGGACAGCATCATTAGATCCCAGGTAAAGCAGCAAGGCAGAACCGAGATGGAGTCCGTGGCAATACCAACAATTAAGGGGCAGGTGGGGAAGGAAGAATGAAAATCATGGATAAGGCACAGACCCAGTCAGAGGAGAAAACAGGAAACATGGCCACACTGAGGAGAAGCAGGATGTTTAGGAAGAAAGGCTCCATCAGCATCATCAGTCCTGTAGGAAGTGGAGAGTGATACTGAAGTTAAGGGAAAAGGATGAGGTGAGTATTTAAATGGACTGAACCATTTTATTTCTTAAAAGGGGAATACTGAAGAAGATATGATTAAATATTAATGTAATATAAAATCTAGATAGTACAATTGTGGATATATTATATTATTTTGTATATTTCCTATACTTCTTACATGTATAAAAATATGTCATGTGTGATTATTAACATTTAATAGAAATTTAAAATGAAAAAAAATTAAACCACTGGTTAGATCAGGCAATTAGAAGGCATTAGCTACCTTATGAAAACTCTTTCCACAGTAGAAGCAGGCATGTGTGTCAAGTCATGATAGATACGGGGAGATTGGCAGTAGAGTAAGTGAGGACCAGAAGGCTGGTTATCCTTCCAGAAGGTTTAGAAACATAGAAATGGTGGGAATTAGAGTAGTTCCTGAGGTGGCAATAGAATTGTGGAAAAGATTTTTAGAATAAGGCACTAGTTTGTGGACTCATGGCAAAAGAAGAGAGGTGGAAGATTCAGTAGACAGAAGAAATTATTGATGAAGTATCATGGAGAAGATAGGCCTTCTTCTGATTAATAATTAAAAGGCATGTGGAAAAATTTTAAATGCAGCATTCAAATCATCAGTTACTTCTGTGTAATAATTCGAACCTAAACACCAGTTTTCTTGGACACAGAATATATTTTAAATCAAGATATCGGGGCACCTGGGTGGCTCAGTGGGTTAAGCCTCTGCCTTTGGCTCAGGTTATGATCTCAGGGTCCTGAGATCAAGCCCCATATCAGGCTCTCTGCTCAGCAGGAAGCCTGTTTCCCCCTCTATCTCTGCCTGTCTCTCTGCCTACTTGTGATTTCTCTCTCTGTGTCAAATAAATAAATAAAATCTTTAAAAAAAAATAAAAATAAATAAATAGAGATATCCCACTCCAGCTTTACAAAAATAACTGTCAGTGGACTCACTCTCAGAAAACACCTCCCCTTGTCCTGGAGGTGAGCTGGAGACGGCATGTTACACTGATGCTCCACACACCTGGAAGGGTGGGGACAGAGTTAACAATGATACAATATTCATCAACAAGAGTACTGCTGAGTGTTTCCTGTTTAGCAGCCCCTAAGTGAATACAGGCATTCAAAATCCTCAAGATCCCAGGAAAATTGATCTTTCAAACCTCCTTCAATTTTAATTTCATCAACATATAAAGTTTATGTTAAACATGAACTACAGTAAAAGGAATCTAGTTTTCACTATTTAGTTTCATTTGGTTCACATTTTTTGTATATTTGTCATAAAATTTCAGATCCATTCAAATAGAACAGAGATCTACATGGTAGAGTGTCCGGGGAAGATTACTTATCTTTGCTTTGTAAGCATCTTCATTGACAAACACTTTTTGAACATCAGCTAAAGAGGAAGCACTGAAGTAGACATTGGAAAGATTATGCTAATAAAGGGTATGCCTTCAAGGAGTCTACATTCTAGCAAAGCAGACCAGAGGTGCGGTGCCAGCATAACAAGCAGGTGAAGGCAAGCAGAGCTGAGTGTGGGCTGAGTGCAGAAATAATTTGTCAAGGTTACAAAATGGAAACATTGTACTAATTTTATATTTCACCTCTCTCTAGGTGTAGAGGTAAGAAAAAAGAATGTATGGGTTACCTATAAATGTGTGCACAGTCCTTGAGTTGAAGGGAAAGATGCATATGGTTAACATATGGCACTCACCATGAGAAGGGTCTAAATGGCGATTGACATTTGGGGGTCCTGAATGATGCCAGACTCCACGCCACGGACTTGAACTTGTGATTTGTATCTTGCTTTGCCACTTACTACCCTACGTGAGTTTGGGAGAGAAATTTAATCTCTCCGAGTTACTGCTTCCTCATCTGTGAAAGGGGTGGTGATTCCTATCTCTGAAGTTATTGTGAAGATTAAGTGAGATAACGTATCTCAAATTGTCTGGTAAACACAAAGCTTTATGTAAAAGTTAATTATACGTAAACATTAAAGGAAGTTATAAAGAGACAAATGCCTTAAACATGAATAAGCTCAATACATCTGTAGAGAATATGTGCCTTACATGAAAGTGAACTCTCTATATGTTATTCAGAAATAAAAAACTCATTAGCTTAATAAAAGCAATGAAAATTATGTCCTAGGATTTCTCTCAGTATCCCCAGAAATGATGCATCACTTTGGATTTGGTATGGTTCCATATAGCAGACGGTGTTTTTAATCTTCAGCTGCATTTTAAATTTTAGAATTAGTTTACCAGGAGGTGGGGAAAGTGGGCTCTTTCCAATACATTTTACATTTTGATAAACCTAGACGGAGCCAATAAAATTACAAACCTTCAAGCAAAGAAAACACATTTTCTTCTTTGAGATCATAAAAATAAAATTCTGATTACACTGACTAGTATTTAACTCACAGTTCTGGTTTTAATCACATTTGATGATTATACAAATTATCATTTATTGTCTCTCTGCATGCCATTTTTTTTCTCCCTGAAAGCCATACATTTTCAAGTTTCCATGTATCATTTCTGCACAGAACCAACTATTAATTTACTTGTATTTTAAACAAACCCCAGCTTGCTTGCACAGGAAAGATAACAATATATAAAGCCATCCAACCTTCAATAAGCCACGATGTCAGAGACAACTGAAGGATTCAAACTAGAATGGGCAAAGCATAATTGGATAAATGGAGGGTAATTGTTCTCTGGATGAGGCCACATGTTCTTATTTGAATTAATGGCTAACTCATTTCTGCAGTCTAACGGGCTTGCTTTTTTTTCAGGATTGAAATGCAAGGATTTGTTACATATTACAATGGAATAACTTAAAACATCTTAGAAAGAGTCTTTGGAATGCATACATTTGCTTTCCAGATCATAAAACCAACACGAATAATTTAGGTCAGATTGGAGACTGTAGCTCACTGATCACCAGCAAAGCCCAGTGCTAATCCATATTTTATGGAACGTACATATTTAATGAAGCAGGAACAGTTTTCCATTTCAGAATGAAATGAAATGCTGGCTGTTCCTTAATTAAAGGGAAGGGTGAGGACGCCCACTGCTGCCTTTGCTTTTCACCATCCAGCTTCCCCGTGGCTATGCACCCTAGGGAAAGCCCTGCTGGGGTCCCCTTCTGCCACAATTCTTTCCATCCTTTATTAAAGCTGCAGCGCAGGGGGCAGGGATGTGTTCACTTCTTCAAGGTCAGTAGACCTTTGCACAGACCTGTCAGCAAATATTTAAAGACCATTCCAGATGTGTTTGCCTTATTACCCCAGGGAGATCGTACCAGAAGCCCACATGGCTTCTCTCTCCAAGGGCCAATTTTGTATTCTTCTGTGGGTTTTGGCCCACACATGAGACAGAACTGGTCAAAGGTTTGCCAGTGCCTGGATGTGG
Organism: Martes martes; assembly: GCF_963455335.1. Lineage (NCBI taxonomy): Eukaryota > Metazoa > Chordata > Mammalia > Carnivora > Mustelidae > Martes > Martes martes. Next base: position 52,939,636 of record NC_137896.1, on the reverse strand, counting down.
GAAGAAGCACAAGATTTTGTCATATAGAACAACTCTTTTCTGGATCTCAACAGAGTGAGACATGTCAAAAAAAATGGACTGAAGCTTAGTTTGGATACAGAAATAAGATAAACATCCTCAGTAACCTGACTCAAAGAACTGTTCTCAGTGGCTTGCCCCAGTGTCCAGAAGGTCGCCTTTAATGTTTTGGCCCTCTGTGTTAACATGCATGTGTGTCCAGAGAGATCCCAGAAATGTACAAAACCTCTAAAAAAATTTTTTTAATTAATTAATTTATTTTAGAGTGAGAGAGAGAGAGGGAGCATGCGAGCAGGGAAAAGGGACAGAGTCAGAGAGAGAATCTTACACAGACTCTGCTGAGCACAGAGCCCTACATGGGCGTTGATCTCATGGCCCTGAGGTCACGACCTGTTCTGAAATCGAGAGTCGATGCTTAACCAGCTGAGCCACACAGACACCACTAAAAACAACATTTCTAAGCATGATGAGTCATTTATACCTCGGTGAGTTTCATGATCAGGTTATTTACCGGATTCTGGGAGAATGGAGCTAAAGAACAAGTGGGTTTTTATGGAAAAACCTAGATGGACCTAGGGCATGGGATTCCAGTCCAAAAGGAATAATGGGTGGGCGTAGTACATATGGTGGGTGATGTGGGAAACTTGAAAGTATTTAACTGGCCACTCCCTGTGCACTCCCCATGTAGCTCTTTCTGCCCATGGGCCCTGTCCCCATACTTTAATAAAACCAAATTTTTGCACCAAAGATGTCTCAAGAATTCTTTTTTGGCTGTTGGCCTCAAACCCCAAAATTTTCTACATCGTTGGATATACTAGTAACTACGGCTAAGCACTGGGACACAGGTTCTTGGAATGAGGGATGGAGGAGGCCTGATTGAAGGGAGCAGAGAGGAAAATTTCAAAAACAATTAAATGTACATTTCTTTCATGTCTAACTAATGAGCATCCTGTTACGATGTGTGGAGGCCGAGAAAATTAAGGCCATCCCACTTCAAGTTTAGCTGATGTGGGAAACAGAGGCAGAAGAAAATCATTAAAATTCCTCACCTACTGACAAGCCCTTGATACAGACAGAGTGGCTCTCCCCTGGGGACTTAACTGCCCTCACCTTGAGGTTTTGCTAAGGACAATCCTAGCCTGGCCGACCCCCTACCCCAACAGGTCCGACCAGAATCCTGTAAGTCTACTTTAACAATTCCTTTATCGCTAAACCTCCAAGATGGTGTCGAGAATCATTCCCAAGTATATGGCTCACTGATATACATCTAAAGGGTCTCACGAGAAGATTTTTATTATTGGTAATAAATAACCTTTCTCCCAACAATAGCTAGCCCCTCAAGGTCCTGGAGACCTTGCTTCCGAAAGTCCTCGGAGACTTACATCATCCATAATCCCCTTTGTCCTCACCCACCACCGAGTCCACCCCTACTCTGCCTTTAAAAACTCTGACTGTAACCTGGTTCGGGGTCCAAGTCCCTACTCCGCTGTGTCAGGTATACATGAGCCCAAGCTTAAGCTTGTCAAATAAACCCTCATGGGATTGCATCGGTGCTTGGCTCCTTGGTGGTCTCTCGGAAGTGAAAACTCGGGCATAACAAATGCAGGAATCGAATAAGTACATCTAAAGGACTCAAGTGCAAAGCACACTGAAATGCTTTTATTGGGATGGGCAAACCTAGAGCGATCAGAATGAGAGAGCCAGAGAAACTGTTCCATCTGTTAGTACCTAGGAGGAGAAAAAGAAGCAGGTATTTCTGCAGAGAAATATCCTTTAGATCCTTTCAATCCTTGCCTAAAGTCAAATTGCTACCCCATTTGGAATAAGTACAGTCCATGTTACTCATTTATTTATTTTTCTTTTTAAGGCATGGAGTCACCCTATTGTTTTCAATTGCATATGTCCTCTTCAGAGAGAAGGGTGTGTGGGGGAAGGGATGGGTTGACAGGAGGAGCAAAACAATAAGGGCACTCAATCCCAGACACCAACTCTTAAGGCCAGCTGAATTGAGGTCTCTTTCCTTTCAAAATATACTCAGTCATTCGATCCCCAAAAGGGATAAGGGGAACCACATAACTGGCAAGTTCCCATATTATTTAATATTGTGAGTACACAGAAACTGTATTTATATTTTCATTCCTTACAATGTTCATGGCTGAGCACCAACTCAAAACTTTTCATCTATAAGCAAGACGAAATTGGGGGCACTAGTAAGGAAGTGATTTCATTAGGATATTTCCAGCAAAAATTTAGAGAAGGAAGAGCAGGAAAAAAAATACTTGTGAATGCTTTTAATTAACATAAAAATAGAAAGCATCAAATTCAATCAGTAATCAGCTCCTAGCCAATGGATGCATTGACTGAATTATCCATAATAAGTTTACCCTCAAGATGAGGGCACAGAAAAACAAGCATCTTAATTTACTTCATCATTAGATTTGACATTTGGACCTAAGTTGTTTTTAGAAAAGTATGGAACATTAAGCCCAATAGGTATTGGGTTCTCTATGTAATTTCTGGTTTTGCTTCTTTGAAACCTTTTCCTCTACCCCCCTCTAGTGAGTCAAAAGCAATAAAACAGAAGAAATGTTAACAACTCATTCTGCTAAAAGTTTAAATTGTGGGGGAAAAAATAAAAACCCTCAGGACCCTTATGCTAAAGATCAAAGTACCTTGCTTTTAAGCCTACATTATTTTCAGTTTGGATTAACCCTATTTTTGTGGAGATTGTTTCAGAATAGCCATGATTGAGATACTTAAAAATGCTATTTAATAAGTCAGGACTGGAAAACTTCACCAAGGCAGAGTGGGCTTTGTCGGAACAAAATGGTTTTCATACAGGTAACATGTTTTGAATACCCAGGCAGATATCTGAGACGGGAAGACATGCTCTTGGGTCCACCATCTAAATGACCAAGAAATCACAGAGAAGGGACCCTAAAAAATCAGTAAGATAATCCTGGCGCCAGGTCTCTACCGAGGTCCTCAGAACCTGAGATCCCATGAGAATAAATCCACCAAAGGAGAATTGGAACTCTATGCCAGTTAAATTCAACAAGTTCTTAATGTCTGTGCTTCAAGTTGAAAGGAAGGGAAAAAATGGAACAGAAAATGACTTGTATTACGTCTGTGGTTGCTGAGCTTTGTCAGTCAGGGAGGGAAGGTGAAAACACTGCCACTTTTACTGTGGGGTTTGTTCTCGGAGGATGTGGAGGGTTGAGTTACAAGCAAGGATGGGATGTTTTTTTTCCTACTCACTCTGAGTCTGAACTTGGAGTATTCTTGGTGGCTTGTTTAGACAATAGATTGCTCTAGGAGTGCCTGGTTGGCTCAGTTGGTTAAGCAGCTGCCTTCAGCTCAGGTCAAGATCTCAGAGTCCTGGGAGATCAAGTCCCATATCGGGCTCCCTGCTCAGCAAAGAGCCTGCTTTTCCCTCTCTCTCTCTCTCTCTGCCTACTTGTGCTCTCTCTCTCTCTCTGTCAGATAAATAAATAAAAATCTTTAAAGAATATAGGTTACTCTAGATGTTCTCAGCTGGCACTGAGCAAAGAGAGAATAGCCCTCTAAAATAGAGATGTCCAGGGGTGCCTGGGTGGCTCAGTGGGTTAAAGCCTCTGCCTTCTGCTCAGGTCATGATCCCATGGTCCTGGGATCAAGCCCTGCATCGGGCTCTCTGCTCGGCGGGGAGCCTGCTTCCCCCTCCCTCTCTCTCTGCCTCCCTCTCTGCCTACTTGTGATCTCTGTCTGTCAAATAAATAAATAAAATCTTAAAAAAAAGAGAGAGAAAAGAAAAAATAGAAATGTCCAGTGATATAAATATGGTTTTATATTTGTATGGTTATATATCTTAAATTTAAAAAAGGAAAAAATAGATTTGCTTTAAAACCTAGAGATCTACTAAGCCCTCTAATTCATTTTTTTAATAAATAAGGAAATATAGACCCAGAGACACTAATGATTTATTAAAATGACAATATGCCATTGTCCCTGTTGCTAAGAGAGTATTTAATCTTATTTGATGCTGAAGGCTTGGGCATGTTCTTCACACCCCTGAGTCTCAAACCAATGTTAAGTAGAAGCCAAGTCTTTGCTGACCCACCAAACCAAATCACATGATCAAAGGTGAAATGGGAAAGACTTCTCCTCCCATTGACACTCAAATATGCCAGCTCAAGGTACCTGTGAGGGATGAATTATTGAGATGAAAGCTAGGCTGTAAAAAGGCTAAGCATCTGAGTTTAGAATAAATATAGTAAACAGATAAAATTTGAAATTATTTTGACATAATTATGTGGGACTACCAGGAATTTCGATTTAGTGAGCAGCAACAAATATGTCATTTTGGATATCACCAAGATAGAGACCTAGGAGACTCTTGAATTTTCCTCCTGCCACAGACACACCAAATATACAACTACACACAGAGAAATTTCCTCTGAAAGAAATCTGGAAACCAGCTGAATGACTCCTATACCTTCAGTAACAGAAAATATCCACATTGAAATGGATAGGAAAGGCTGAGAAACACTCTTGCTATAAATCCCATGCCCTGCACAGTGCCTTACCACAGGGAGGGACTCCAACTCCCAGCTTCTCCTTGAGGAGCAAAGAGTTTGGGCCTTATATCCAGTGCCTCAGCTTTTAAGGCTGATAAATAAGTGTACAAACCACTTAGCTCTGAAAGCCAACAGGATCTGTGGGCACAAGTCCCATAGGAATATAGAAAACAACAGGCAGTTGTTAACAGGCACATGAGCACTCACCAGAGCTGTCCTCCCAGGGTTCTGCACAGAAGGAGCAGGCAAAACAAAACAAAACAAAACCACCATTTCCAGTCTTTCCCTGAAGGAGTTTGACTACATACTTTTTAAACTGCTGCCTGTCAAGTGTTCGATTAGCATGCACCTAGATACTATCTGTAATCTTCCAGGGAGAACAAAAATTCAGTGGGCACTTCTGCCAACTTTTCCACCTGACTCATTCCAACAGTAAAACCCAACTTGCAGCTTCATCTTAGAAGGAGCTTGTTCATACATCTAGATCCCCAACTTTTATGGCTTCCATGAGAGGGATTGGCCCCCAAATTACCCATCCCTGATAAACAATGGAGCTTACATTCCTAAGCATCCTCCAGGACTATAGCAAATGAAGAAGCATTTGTCAAATGGGCACATAAGCTGTCCGTAGCTGTCCGCTTGGGCTCAGCACAGGGACTGGCCAAAAACTCCTATCTCCCAGTTTCTCCACAAAAGGATTTGAGTTCATACATTTCCAACAACTGCCTAAGGTTCTAACTTCTAATCTGCCTACACATGGGAGCTGACTGCATTCCCCCCAGAAATCTATTAGAGCTACTGGGCACATCCTCTAATCTCTCCCTTCAGCTTGCTCCAACACTAAAACCAAGTCTCAAGCTTCTCCCTGGAAGGAGCCTGTCCAGACATAAGTACCCCAATTGTTTTGGATGCCACTCAAGGGACAAACTCCCAATTCACCTATCTCTGAGAACTGACAGGGTTCAACATTCATAAATCCCCTGGGACCACACAAAAAAGTCAGTTTCATTTGGGAGCCCAGTGACTATTCCCTCTAGCTCAGAACAGATTAAGTAAGCAAAAACACCCAGGTCCCAATTTCACCCAAATTAGGGGTAGACCATATACCTAACATCTTGTCTTTCTCATGTGCTGTACAAAAGTGGGGTTTCTAATTAGCATGCATCAGGGAACTGAAGGGGCAGTTAGTCAACTGCCAGGAGACTTAAAAGGTATATGGGGATTTAGCCTGCCTTTGGGACACCAGCAAGTCCTGTCACAGTCTCAACTACTAGGAGCCGCTAAAAGCAAAGACAGTGGTTTGTATAGTCACAGAAGTTTGAGTGGCAACCAGGATGACTGATAAAGCTCTCCCCGCTATCAGTCAATCAAGATTGAGACAAATGTCTGTTGTATCTAATGTGTAGAAACCAACACAGAGACTCAAGTAAAATGAAGAGATATAACAATCTGGCCCAAACAAAAGAACAAGATGAATCTCAAAAAAACAGTGTTAGTGGAACAGGGATGAGTGGTTCACCCAAGAGAGTGCACAGTAATAGTCATAAGCATGCTCGCTGAGGTCAGAAGAGTAGTTAGCGGACAACGTGAGAATTTCAACAAAGAGAGAAAATGTTTAAAAGTGCCACACAGAAATCACGCAGCTGAGGAATGGAATAAGTGAACTTAAACACTCAAAGAGGGTTTTAACAGCAAACTAGACCAAGTGGAAAAAAGGATCCATGAATATGAATAAGACACTGGAATTCATCTAGTCAGAGGCACAAAAAGAGAAAAAGAATGAAAAGGAGGGAAGATAACTTCAAGGTTTGATGGGACACCATCGAGGGGCCCAATATTCACATTATAGCAGCCCAGAAGGACAAGAGAGAACAAAGGGCCAGAAAGCTTTTTCAAAGAAATAATGGCCAAAAACCTGGGGGAAAAAAACAGATATCCAGATCCAGGAAGCCCAAAAAGTGCCAAAAATGATGAGCCTAAAGAGACCACATGAATACATTATAATTAAATTATCAAAACTTAAAGACAAAGAAACACAAAAACATCAAGAGAAAAGCACCTTGTTATAAACAAGGGAACCCTCCCAGAGGATCATGAGAAGACTTTTCAGCATAAATCTTGTAGCCAGAAAAGAATATAATGATATATTCAAAGTGCTGAAAGAAAAAAAAAAAAGTATGCCACCCAAGAGCACTCTATCCAGCAAAGCTGTCATTGGAAATGAAGAAGAGATAAAGAATTTCCCAAAGAAAAATTGAAGGAGTTCATCCCCATTAGACCAACCTAAAAGAAAAGTTAAAGGGAGTTCTTCCAACTGAAATGAAAGGATGCTAATCAGTAACAGGAAACATATAAAGTATAAAACTCACTATTTAAAGTAAACATAACATTAAATACAGAATACTTAAATAGAGTAATGATGGTGAGTAAATCACCTATATAACATTAGTATAAAGGTTAAAAAACATAAGTATTAAAATGACTATAACTACAATAATTTGTTAATTTATTAATGGACACACAATATTAAAAATGTAAATTGTAACATCAAAAACATAAAACATGGGGGGAGTGTAACAATGAAAAATTTTTGTACATGTTTCAAAATTAAGTTATCAGCTTAAAATAGAAGTGTTTTCAATGTAAAATTCATGGTAACTAGAAACAAACACTTATAGTAGATATACAAAAGATAAAGAGATAGGAATCTAAGCATATCACTACAGGAAATCACCAAGTCACAAGGAAAGAGAGCAAGAGAGAAAGGAAGGGGCAAAGGAAATACAAAAAGCCAGAAGACAATTAATAGATGGCAATAATAATTCCATCTCAATAATTACATTGAATATAAATGGACTAAATTCCTCAATCAAAAGACATAGAGTGGCTGAATGGATAAGAAAGATAAAACAAAACAAGCAAAAAAACACTCATCTCTACACTCCCCACAAGACTCACATAATCTTGGAGGACACAAATAGACTGGAAGAGAAGGAATGGAAATAAAATACTCCATAAAGCAGAATGAAAAAGAAAGCAGTGTTAGCTACACTTACATCAAACAAAAGTATACTTTAGACAAAAACTATAACAAGATGCAAATAAAATCCTTATATAATGACAAAAGACCTAATTCTTCAAGGGAATATAACAATTATAAATACTTATGCATCCACATTACAGACCTTAAATATATAAGTGAATATTAATAGACACAAAGGGACAAATAGACATCTAGTCAATAATCATAGGGAATTTTAAACCCCACTTGCACCAACAGATAAATTTTCCTGGCAGAAAATTACTAAAGACATATTGGACTTAACTATACATTAGACCAGATGGACCTAACAGACATGTATAGAACACTCCATCTAACAGCCACAGAATTCATATTCTTTTCAAGCACACATGGAACATTTTAGTGTATGTTAATCCATAAAACTAGTCTTAATAAATTTAAGAATATTCAAGTCATATAAACCATCTTTCTGTACCACAGTGACATGAAACTAGGAATCAATTATAAGAAGATTGGAAAATTTACAGGTATGTGGAAATTAAACATGTTCCCAAGCAACCAGTGGGTAAAAAAAACAAATCAAAGGGAAATTTAAAGAAAAATCTTGAAACAAATGAAAATAGAAACACGACATATACAAAACTTGTGGGATGCCTCAAAAGCAGTTCTTAAAGGGAAATTAAAAGTAATCAATTCATACTTCAAAAAAAGAAAGCTCTCAAGCAAATAACCTAAGCTTGTACTTCAAGGAACTAGTAAAAGAAGAGCAAATGGAACCCAAAGTTAGTAGAAAGAAGGAAATAACAAAGATAACAGTGAAAATAAATAGATATAAAAAAGAAAATTAAAAAGAAGTGAAACTAAGAGCTGGATTTTTGAAAAGGCATACAAAATTGACAAGCCTTTAGCTGGACTACGAAAATAAGAGAGAGGACTCAAATAAAATCAAATACAATAAAATAAAGAGAAAAATTACAACTGATAACACAGAAGTACAAAGGATCATAAGAGACTGCTTTGAACAACTACACACCAACAAATTAGATAACCTAGAAGAAATGGACAAATTGTTAGAAACATATCACCTGTCAGGACTTAATCATGAAGAAATTGAAAATCTGAACTGACCGAATACTGTTAAGGAGATTGAATCAGTCACCAGAACCTCTCCTCCGCCCTCCTGCAAAAACAGTACAGGACCAGATGGATGGTGAATTCTAGCAAGCACCTAAAGAAAAATTAATGCCAATCCTTCTCAAACTCGTCCAAAATAGAAGAGGGAACACTTCCAAATTAATTCTCCATATTAGCACTACCCTGATACCAAAATGAGACAAGTACACCACAAGAAAAGAAATTTTAGGCTAATATCTGAGATGTACATAGATGCAAAATTACTAACCAAAATATTATCAAATCAGGGATGTCTGGGTGGCTCAGTGGTTTAAGGTTCTGCCTTCTGCTCAGATCATGATACCAGAGTCTTGAGTCCCACTTTGGGCTCCTTGCTCAACAGCCAGCCTGCTTCTCCCTCTGCCTGCCTTCCCCCCTGCTTGTGCTCTCTCTCTCTCTCTCTCTCTTTCTCTGACAAATAAATAAATAAAAACTTTTTTAAAAAATTAGCAAATCAAATACAATAACACCTCAAAAGGATCACACATTATGATCAAGGAGAATTTATTCCTTGGATATAAGGATGGTTCAACATACACAAATCAATAAATGTGACAGACCACATTAACAAAATGAAGAATTAAAAAAATGATGACCTTAATAGATTCAAAAAATGCATTTGACAAAATTCAACATCTTTTCATGATAAAATCACCCAACAAATTATGTATAGATGAAATATACTTCAACATAATAAAGGTCATCTATAATAAGACCACAGCTAACATCATACTCAATGGTAAAAGCTGAAAGTTTTTTTTCCTAAGATCAGGAACAAGGTAAGGGTGGCCACTCCTACCCTTTTTACGCAACGTAGAACTGGAAGTCCAAGCAAGGACAATTAGATAAGAAACATAATTAAAAGGCATACAAATGAGAAAGGCAGAAGTAAAATTGTATCTGTTTGCAGATGACACAATCTTATGCATATATAGAAAACCTTAAAGACTCCATCAAAATAACTGTTAGAACTAATAAGTCACTTCAATAAAGTTGCAAGATAGAAGATCAACATACTAAAATCAATTATCCTTCTATACACTAATAATAAACTATCAAAAATAGAAATTAAGAAAATAATCCCGTTTACAGTAGCATCTAAAAGAATAAACTACTCAGGAATAAATTTAACCAAGAAAATGAAAAAAACTATGCCCTGAATACTAGAAGACATTAAAAGAAATTGAAGACGACATAAATAAATGGCAAGATAATTTCATGTTCATGAATCAAATATTGCTAGTGTCCATATAGATTCAAAAGAATCTCTTCCAAAATCCCAAAGGCATTTTTCACAGAAATAGAAATAACAGTCTAAAATTCATGTGAGCCGCAAAGACTTCAAATAAAAAAAGAAGTTGGAGACATCCCACTTCCTAATTTCAAACTATATTACAAGGCTATCATAATCAAGAGTATGGTACTGGCATAAAAGCAGACACAAAGATTAATAGAACAGAATAGAGAGCCCAGAAATAAGCCTATCTGCATATGGTCAAATAATTTACAACAAAGAGCCATAAATATACAATGAGGAAAGGACCACTATCTTACATGCTGCACAAAAATTAGCTCAAAATGAGGTCAAAGACGAACATAAGACCTGAAACTGTAAAACTCCTAGAAGAAATAATTTACACTGGTCTTGGCAATGAGATTTTGGATTTGATAACAAAAGCAAAGGCAAATATAAAGAAGTAGAACCACATCAATTTAAAAAGTTCACACAGCGAGGCACCTGGGTGGCTCAGTGGGTTAAAGCCTCTGCCTTTGGCTCAGGTCATGATCCCAGGGTCCTGGGATGGAGCCCTGTTATCAGGCTCTCTCCTGGCAGGGAGCCTGCTTCCTCCTCTCTCTCTGTCTGCCTCTCTGCCTACTTGTGATCTCTCTCTGTCAAATAAATAAATAAAATCTTAAAAAAAAAAAGTTTGCACAGCAAAAGAATCAATCAACAAAACAAACAAATCTGTAAGACGGGAGAAAATATTTGCAAACCACATATCTGATAGGGGGTTAATATTCAAAATACATAAGAAACTCAGCTAAACCAATAGTAAAAAATCAAACAATTCAAATTATTTTATGGGCAAAGACCTGAATAGGTATTTCTCCAAAGAAGACATACAAATCACAAACAGGTACAAAGATGCTCAATATTATTAATAATCAGGGAAATTTAAATCAAAGGCACAATGAGATATCCCCTCTATCCTATTAGGACATGTCCTAACAAGAATACAAAAGATAAAAATGCTCCTGAGAACATGTAGAAAAGATAATTCTTGTACATTGTTGATGAGAACATAAACTGTACAGCCTAAAAGGAAAACAGTATGGAAGTTCCTCAAGAAATTAAAAATAGAACTACCATATAGTCCAGCAATCCCACTTCTGGGTTCAAATGCAAAGGATGTGAAATTGTTCTCTTGAAAAGATATCTGTATTAACATGTTTATTGTAGCATTATTCATGACAGCCAAGGTATGTAAACAACCAAAGTATCCATTGAGAGATGAATAAAGAAGATGTGGTGTATACATACAAAGGAAAATATTCAGTCTTAAAAGAGAATGAAATCCTGCCATTTGTAACAACATGGATGAAACTGGAGAGCATTATGCTAGGTGAAATAAGACAGACAAAGAAAGATGGAAACTGCATGGTATCACTTACATATCAAATCTTAAAAAGAAAAAAAAAGAAAGAACTCATAGAAACAGAGAGTAATATGATGGTTGCCAGGGGCTCGGGGTTGACTTTCAGTTACAAGATTAATAAGGTCTGAGACGATTATATTAGGTATAACATGGTGACTATAATTGATTATTCTGGATTGAATAATTGAAATACGCTAAGAGTAGAACTTACACGTTCTCACAAAAAAAAGAAGTAAGTATGTGAGGTGATGGATGTATTCCTGAACTGGATGATTGGCCCCTTTTCACAATGTATATGTATATTAAATAGTTATGTTGTACACTTTAAATATATTACAATTTTATTTGTCAATTATACTTTGATAAAGCTGGAAAAAAAAAATCTATCGCCCTCAGTGCATTTAATAGCTGTACTCTCCACCCAGTCCTGTTTTCCTGAAGTGTAGGCCCTTATGCTTCTGATTCCTGATCCTATAATGCTTTAAGAGTACTGGGTGTGGAGAAGGGGGGGTGGAGGGTGGAAGACCCCCAAGGATGGAGGGCTCCCCAAAATGTCATTTTATCCTTCCAAAATTTTAACCTGTTTTCATTTCTTACGTGGGTTAACCAGCAGAGGGCCCCCCAATACCTTTTTTCTTTTTCCCCCAAAACAAAGCCATTTACGCAAGTGACCTAAAAAATCAGATTCCACTTGATTATGACATATTGATCGCTTAACATCCTTACAAGCAATTAGAGATGCTCTTCATGGCACAGAGCGCTATGTGTGTACCCTCCTGGAAAAGGAGGCAAAGCTGTTTTCTGGACAACACACTGAGAGGTGGTAGGTAGTTTGTTGCTACTTCAACAAATGTAACAAATTTGAACTAGTGTGGTAAAGTCTATTTAAGAGGAAAATCCTTGCAAATGATGTTTCAGAATTAACATTAAAGTGCTTGTTTTTAAAAGGATCTGATTTCTGTGTATGTTAACAGAATTTAGTCTTCAATCGAGTTGGAGAATCCAAGATTACTATTTTTTTTAGTCTAAGCTAATCAGTTAAATGAAGGTTATTGGCTTCCAGCTTACTTTTAATTAGTAAATTTAAAATTTATAAATGCAGCGTGCTATCTTATTGTCTCTTTTGGGAGCAAACTATTCTAAATCTGTAAACTATCTTATTTCCTAAACTGGATTTTGTTTCTCAAAGCATTTAATGGTGATTAAGGACTTTGTCTATTTCATTTTCGCTGGAAAAACCTTGTGGTCTCTGAATTTTGACTTACTTAAAATTCAGTTTTGTGTTCTATATGACACTATACAACACAAAAGTAAGCCCTAATATGAATTATGGACTTTAGTTAACAACAATGTATTAATATTTGTTTAGCAATTCTAACAAGTATACCACTCTGAGACAAGATAATAATAGGGGAAACTGAGTGATAGAAAGAGAGGACATATAGGAACTCTTTGTACTATCTGCTCAATTTTTCCAGAAACTTAAATCTGCCCCAAGATAAAAGGTCTGGGTTTGTTTGTTTGTTTGTTTGTTTTTAAGGATAGAGGAAGAAATATAGTAAAATTCCAAAACCGCCCCTTCAAGGGAAGGAGAGACTATATGGTAATGCTTGTTTCTACTAGATCCTGGGCAGAGCCTTGGAGAATGGGGCCTCAGAGAATTTTTGGTCTGCTGACTGTTTTTGTGTTGTTGACTTAGGAGGTTATTCTTGAGGAGGAGGAGCATTAGAATTTGCATTTCTAACAAGTTCTGAGGTAATGTTGCAAATGTGTCTAGGCAGAAGAGCCACCTCACAGAGATTTCTGCCACATGAAAGGGCAAAGAAGTCACAGACATTTCCCAACCCTCAAGCCAGGCAGTCACTATGATTGGAGGGGCCAGGCCTATCAGCACCAAAACCATGAAAACCAAACACCAGAATGGACAAAGAACATCTCAGAATCCCTGTGGGGATGAGTGATAATAGAACCTGATTAACACAGCCCTGGGGAAGAGAGAGGGACTCCATTGATAAGATTATTGTCTTTGCATGTCATTTGAAAAATAAAGCTCAGTTACAGAAAAAAATTCTATTTGTTACACATTTATACAAGATATTGAAGATTTGGTTGACTCTCTGTTTACGAAAATTAAGATAAAAAGGAAAAAATCCTAACAGGTTAAAGAGAAATTCATTCCTCATCATTGGTGGCATAAGAAGTATTAAAATAATTTCAAAGATTTCATATTTCTCACACTTAAAGAAACATCCTTATTTAAACAGAAAGACTGGTACAAATTGATATTTGTTTATAAACTTTGATAAAGCTTGTCAATCAGAGACAAAGTCATAAGATTCAGGATAGAAACCAAAAGGACCTAGAAAATTTTTGATGGTCTCACTGTTTATAAGTTGTTCTTATACAGGGGATAATTATTGATTGCATCTTTCCAAATTAATTGTTAGTTTTTCCTAAAGAAAGGATTCCATTCTCTTCATTCTGATAATGCTGGCTAATATAATTCATTAGCCAGAAGGATTCAATTTTATCACGAGAGCAAAGAAAAAACATGGCTATGATCTGAAGCCAGCACTGAGAGGGCAATTTCATTCAGAAAGGCTGAGGATGTTTCTGACATATGCTCTACCTGCCAAACCCATAATCCTGGCAAAACTATAAAGGTGGCATGTAGCAAAGAACAAAAGCCCTAAATCTATTTGAACATTTGCAGTGAATTTTATACAGTTGCTCCTTTCAAATGGATGTATTTTCTTACCTCTGTCTGTTTTCTGGATGGCTGAGTGCTTTTCCCTGCCAAAAGTCAACTAATTGTCTTCTCTAGACTTCATCTTTCTCACATTGGGTTTATTTTCCTGTTTGTGTAGTGAGAGACTTTACAAGTGTCACAGAGAAAGTAATGTAAAAGAGCTTTGTAAGACCTGGCTCATCATATAGGAACTCTACTCTCTTACTCGGTCATGAGAGAAAATTGAATCAGTAAATGGCACCCTCAAAGAAGCTTACAAAACTATCTGAAGACTTATCATAAAGTTTTATGCAGGCCACCCCAGTTTACAATCAGCAGGCGCAGACAGGTATTCCTGCAGGTAAAGTACAAGAACCCTCGCAAGAACTTCAGCTCAGAGGCTTAGAAACGTCACTAGTGTACGACTGCCCTTGATCCTCATGGGAAGAGATCACAGGTACTGTTGGGGGAGGGGGCATGTATTATGGTAAAACTCTGAGGAATCAGCTTTTGAGCTCACATTTCTCAGGTAAAAAGACATGACACAGCCATTTCCTGGACTCTATGTCTGTGGGACCTGTAAACTGAGAATCTCTTGGGATTCTCAAGAAGCAGATTATAACCTGAAGGAGAAAGTTTTCCCAAGATCTTTCCAGACTGTTAAATAAGAAAAGCTTCTGCCCAAACATTGAATCAAGACCTTGATTATCAGTGATGAAGTTCTAGAACCTGGGTGAGGTTCGGTGGGCTGAGGTCCGGGGCCGATGACCAAGAAAGAATTCTTGAGACATCTTTGGTGCAAAATGGTGGTTTATTAAAGCACGGGGATAGGACCCGTGGGCAGGAAGAGCTGCTGCCCCGGACTGTGAGGGATGGCAGGTTATGTACCCTGCCGTTGGGGGAAGGTGAGGGAAGGGGAAGGTTTCAACGGAGCTTTCATATGTTAAAGGAGGCCTCCAAGGTGCAGGGATACCGGAGGCTTGAGCAATGCTGTCTTTTGGCAAGCCATTAACATCAAGATGGTTGGGAGATTCCTGGTGAAATGTCACAATTCTGCTATCAAGCGTCTTTGTTAGTGAGATTTAGGTACAGAAGAAACTTAACTTCACTTACATTTCCTTCTACCCCAGCCTCCTTCAGTTTTGTTTATGGAGGGGAGGGTGACATTAAGGCTTGAGGAACTGAGTCATTTTGCCTCTGGAAATTGTGCTATTGATAATGTAACTTCTTTGTTAAACCAGGGGAGACTCCTGTCTTGCGGGATTGTGATCTCAGCAAGTTAACTATTTGTTTTGGCAGTCAGGGGTACCTGAGGAATGCCACACACATCACCGAGGGGAGCGGATGGAGAGGGGGTGCAAGGTGCCAGCTTTTGCTTTGTCCTCGGCCAGGCTCCCGCTCCCTCATCATTCCCCCCTGAACAATTTTGACCCTTAAATCTTTAAGGTGGTTGAAGGTGGAAGGTCTCATCTTCTGTAACTTCTTCCTGCTGAACAGGGGCGTAGAGCTGTCCCTACCTACTCGGGTCAATATTGATCAGTGGAGGAACGTATAAAGGAGTTACGAAAGGCAGAGGCAGCTGAATCCAGCGCTGACAGTGAAGAAGTGTCTCTGTGCGTGGTAAGGATCATCTGTCGTCATTAAGTTATTGCAGTAATGGAGTCTCGGCACCAAGTAGAGAAACATTGAACAAAGCAACATAATAAGATTAATAAGGTGGTAAGAATGAGAAGCCCGAAAAGGAGATTTCTAATTGTTGGCCATAGTCCTCCTTCAAACCAGGAACTTAACCAATCACTGAGAGAGAGAGAAGGATCTTATAGAGCCTTAATCTGGGCATTCATATCTTTATTAGTCCTGAGACATTTTTGTGATAGTCTGGGATGTATACGCAACATTCTGTTTTGATAATTGCGCATGTGCCACCCTGTTCTGCTGTTAGGACATCTAAAGCCATCCTATTTTGTAGGACTGCCTTGCGTATCTGTGAGACTTCAGTATTAAGTAGGGAGATGCTATTTAGTGAATCATTGAGTGCCTTTGTAGTATAGTTATTAAGGGTGTCTACATGGTACATGACATCCTCTAGTTCCACAGATGGAACAAAAATGGATGCTAAGTGATCATACTATTTAAAAACAGATTGTGTCGATCTTTGCTTTAAATTGGGGAGATTAGCTAGAGTGGTGATGGTTTTAGTAATGCGCCCATGAATCCAGGCAAATCCTAAAGTACAGCGACCTATCCACCCTGGAGGAAGCCAGGGCCACAGGTTAGTTCCACATGTCCAGTGGGTTCCGTTTGGAGCTGGCCATCTAATGCCAGGTTGCCTTGCCCAATCAGTAGCAAACCAGTCAGTAGCCTGGAGTACTATCACTTGGGAACACATTTCTAATGATAGCCATCCTAGATGCCGTGTGTTATTTGCCCAAGTATCATATGTATGATTTTTTATTCCCGGCATTAAACTGCCTTTTGACTGAGCTGTCCAATAGTGGGTGTGAGCCACAAATACATATCCCATATTTGATATATACCATCCTTAGTATAGCAAAAAGGAGGGTTTTGTAACTTAGGCCCATATTTGATTGGGGAGTTATGGCTTGACAGCAATCCCCTTTCCTTCCAAATAGCTCCATGGGTATGTAGTACCAGGAAGGCATATTTGGAGTCAGTGTTGTTTATTTTTAGGCTTTGGCAATTGCAAAGTGCTAGTGAGCACTATGACATACCTAGCTTTTCTTATTCTTTCTATGAAAAGTATTGTCATCAGTAAACCAACTGTCATTTGTATTTTTAGTAGGAGCATCTTAAATCTGGCCAAATAGAGTAAGCAAGATCAATAACCTCTGAACAGTTTTGCTCTATAGAGAAGTACAATGGTCAGGTTCAGGCATATAGGTAACTAGGTTTAAAGTTTGACAAGTTTTAAATATTACTCCTGGCATATCTGTAAGTGTAGCCCAGTATTTAATAAGTCGGCCTCCATCATGCATTGGTGGCCTTTGGTTTCTAAGACAAATCTGGACCTGATGTGAAGTCATTACAGTCAGGGACTGTCCCATAGTGAGCTTTGAGGCTTTTTTATGAGGAGGGTTGTTCTATGCTTGGCTAAAACATTTGCTTGCAATTGTACCTCAACAGAGGTGGCTTCTAGGATAAATATGACTAAGGGATGAAACCATTAAGAAGCCCTTTGAGTGGTCCAGCCTTAACAATATCCTAATTACAAAGGATCACTGGCAAGTGGGAGAAAACTTCCAATTTAATCATAAAGAAAGTGGGTTCATCCATTATCTCCACAAGTCCATAGTTAATCCTATGGAGTGCGGTATGCTGGCTTTTAGGCAATTTCATTATCCCAGCCACACACAAGGTGATAGTTAAGTTATACAATTGTTAGGGAATCAATCCCATTTTCTAGTTGTTTAATCACATGCCATGGGGTCTTGTTTTTATCCCCACAGAATAAAAAAACAAGAAGATAGTCTAAATGAGCTATTGTGCAACTTCTCTGAAGTTTACCTCTAATTGTCTAACTTAGGTAAACAAACATTTAAGGACAATTACATCTAGAATTTGACATCCATAAAGGTGTGTTATTAAAACATAATTTTTCTCTCTAAAATAACCCTCATCTCCAGGGATAGCCAAATCAGGACTAAGTCATTTGAAAAACAAGTCCAGTTTTAACAAACTTGGCCTAATTATTTACATAAGCTCAGCAAGAACAGTGAGTGTGATCATATAGATCTTTTAGGATCTGCTTTGCTGGAACTTCTTATAAGGAATCTCTAGATTGAACTTTAAGTAGCCTCTCTGGGCCAGAAGCCAAGCCACGTACTTGCCATCAGACACGCCTGCAATACCTGTTGATTTGGGCAAATGCCTCTTCTGAGCTTCCCAAAGTATCCTACCAGGGAGTGACATTCTTTACTCACCTGGTGAGGCTGGTGGGAACTCTGTAAGCAAGGTATCAGGCCAACAGTTCCAAGGGGCTTTATGGCTCCAGGCTTCACAAAGTCAACCTTAGTTCCTTTAAGCTGCCTGGTCATATCTGAGTCTTTTCAAATATGACATTCCAGTCAAAGCCTTGGTAAAATAACCAGTGTTCCCAATGATGTCCTGTTACAAGGAGAACAGATTCTTATTGAACTTATGCAAATGACTGATTGCCAAGGAAGAAAGAATACTTGAGACCTTTTGGTTTCAGAGGGTTCAGATAGAGAGAAAAGTTGAATGCTTTGATTCCTTTACAAATGAGTACTTTTACAGCTCTGTAAGTTACAGATAACTTAAGAAAAAAAATTTAATCTTTAGTCTGGAAGAGCAAACATTAGAGAACCAGCAATGTCTAAAACAAGACAAAACATTAAGAGACACAACACTATAATCTTTTAGTTCATTTAGTCCCATGTTACTAAATCTGGTGAATGCAGCTTTAGTTAGTTTTAGAAAATCTTACCCATTTCAGTTTTAGGATTTTCAAGTATATCAAATATCTGTATTTGTCCTGAAAGTCCTTTATATGAATCTCCTTTAAGATAAAACTCATTTTACAAGAAAATTAAAACAATTATAAATGACAAAAACTCAGAATGGATATGGTTAGAGCTGATGAGACGAGAGTTTACACTTTAGCTGGCAAGGAAATCAGGTTATTTCTGTGACACATAACATTTCCATAATTACAATATCAAGTGATGATCTCTCAAAACATTAAAACTTTAGGAAATGCATAGAATCTCTAGAATAGTTATAGCATTTTCCCAAATGTGACCCAAGGTTTATCATTGGTTTAGCAGTACTTCATGAGTAACTTAGCATACCAAGGAAAAGCCTGAGTTAAAGAGATTTACAACTTAAATCTTGTCAACATTTGCTAAAATCTTATAAAGTTTTAAAGCACATGCCTAAATATAATTAGGGATGTTAAACACCTGATAAGACAAAACATAGAAACTGGGTTTTCTGGGCAGGCAAAGAGAAAACCATTTACATTTTCTTAACAGCAGATCAATTAATCTATGAAAACTTTATCCTTCTGAACAGAGAGAATTTCAGTCTTACACCAATGTACCTTTAATAAAACACATTCATTTCAATCTTAGTCCGTCCTGACCATAACTAAAATTCCTTTTCTGAAGATTTCCCTTCACAAACCTTCTACAACTTTCCTTTGCATCCAGGTTTTGTCCCAAGTCATTTCTTTCCAAACAACCATCTTATTTAGGACAAGTTTACCTTTTACCTTTAATAAAATGCATTTCCATTCCTTAAATCTTTCTTACATATCATCTACTTTTCCAGAGTTGTTTCCCTTATTTTCCATCAGTCTTAGTTACACTTAGCATTTTGTACTCTTCAAAACACCTTAATCAGTTACCAACAGATTTAAGTACTCTTAGTTTCTTTGCAGTAAGAAGTCAAAAGCACAAACCTACATCCAGTAATTAATGACTTAGCATTTTATCCTGTTTGGTTAAGACCTAGATGTCCATAATTTAATTCCATTTGTCATCCAACCAAAACTTTAAAGTTTCAGGTTACCAAAGACTTTGAAAGCTACTTCAGCAATTACCCATTAAAACTTTGAGACAGACAATTAACCATCAGTTTAGTCATTTCTTTGCTAACGAATTTAAACAAATAACACAAGCTCATTTGATCTTCAGTAAACTTCGAAGTTTCACATTTACTGCTGATAACTTAAAAGACATATTTATCTTAATTAAACCAACAAACTTAACTTAGTTCCAATACTGATTTACGTTCCACCTGGGCCCACTCCACTTTGAATGTTTACCTGAGACACGAGTGGGAAGATCTGGAGTGGGGGGTGTTAGGTCCAGGGGATGATCTTCTTGCTCCTTGACAGTGAGGAGAGAAGGAGCCGTGGTGCATGATCTAGAGGCTAGTCATGCAGGCTGCACGCACATTGGTGCAGAAACACAAGAAGGGGGGACAGAAGAAACAAAGTGCTGCCAGGAGGCAGAGAAAGGATTCCCGGTTTTAGAGCTCATCAGCCCCAACAGAGGAGCAGACGCCATGTTTTCCCACCAGCAGGGGGGAGGGGTTAAGCAGTCCAAGTCAGGCCAGAGAAAACAGGGAATTTCCCTGAAACAAAGGGAGTTTTGGCAGCTGCTTGGGAATATTCCTTAAGGTCTCTGTCTCGAGTTAAGACTAACCCCAGTTGGCTCCAGTTATAGCCATTAACACGGGAAATGAGTGAGGGAGAAGCCCCCACATCTATTAGGAGAAACAGAGAGAGAGAAAGTCAGAGTCCCCTTTGCTAGGGATGACCCAGCAACCTGGGTTTAGTAGAAGGCGGCTTATTAACGTAATTATCATCCAGTATGTCCGGAGGAAGTTTACTAGCTGACTCATTCGGGCAAACACATTCTGCAAAAGCCCCTTAGTTTGGGGTCCTGGTGCAGAGCAATGAAGGCCTAGGCCTGAGGTCCACCTCCTCCTGTTTCCTTCAGAGGAGATCTAACTGATAGATCCCACAGAGGCCATGCAGTGTTACAGGAGCTCAGTCCTTTTCTAAGTTTTGCAATCCAAATTATTTCCAGTGGGTTAAAAGGCACCCCAAGGTAGAGTCCTTGGGAACTGAAGAAGCCTACTGAGGCCATGCTCCCAGAAACATAAAGAAGGTCCATTACCAAATCCCCCCTGACTCCTGGGTGGCGTCCCACACAGGGTATGTCAGAGGTTCTTGTGTGTCAAAAGCGACCAGAGGCGTCCCTCAAGATATCGCTATTGATCACCATCCTGCCTTCCCCTGGAAGGCATTCCTGCCGTTAAAGGCCCTGGAGGGGTGCCGGCGTCCCTCCTCTTCCCCATCGCATCCTAGGCTGCTGATGGGTGCCTGGTGAATGGACCAAAATACTGTGCCATGCCATGCCATCATCTGTACTGAAAACTGAATATTGTTTTGCCATTTTAACCCATGGAAATACTAGAAAAGTTTGGCAAGGGAAAATTACCCAATTTCATAGCTTTAAGTAGTCTGTAGAAGACACTGACAAGAAACAGTAAAGACTGAAATCCATCATGGTCTATGCGACATTCCAACACATGTGGTCCTTGCAGCCAACTTCCCAAGGAAACGGTCCCCGGTTGCATTTTAATTCAATCGGGTACTGGTTTCGGCCGGCTCCCAGTGGAGGTCTCTCGGCCAGAAGTGGCTAGACCAGGGATGTGGAGGGGATCACATTAGATCAATCAGGAGGAAACCTCACACGGGAGTCTTAAGATTGGCAGCCGTCCTGGTGACTTAGGTGGCTGTCCCGTGCCCAAGAGAGACAACTTTATATAAGAACAGGAATAAAGAGAGGGTATCAAGTTTCTGGGTCTTATTGCCATTCCGGCCAGGGTACTAACTTGCAGCCAAAAGGCAGACACTCTCCTCCCCGTAGAGCAGCCACGGGCTAGAGGATTACAGCCTGAGCAACTGACATGCAAGTGTTCCAATAAGACCATACTCCTTGAAAAGCCCCTGAAATGAGACTAAAGGAAAAGGAGAGAGAAAGTACTCACCAATTTTGCACCGAAGCTCAGAGTCCAAATGTAAAGACTCACAGCCCCACGTTGGGCGCCATATGATGAAGTTCTAGAACCTGGGTGAGGTTCGGTGGGCTGAGGTCCGGAGCCGATGACCAAGAAAGAATTCTTGAGACATCTTTGGTGCAAAATGGTGGTTTATTAAAGCACGGGGATAGGACCCGTGGGCAGGAAGAGCTGCTGCCCCGGGTTGTGAGGGATGGCAGGTTATGTACCCTGCCGTTGGGGGAAGGTGAGGGAAGGGGAAGGTTTCAACGGAGGGGAAGGTTTCAACAGAGTTTCAATGGAGCTTTCCTCCATTCCTAATTGGAAAAGCTTGCAAATCTTTTTTTAACCACTGAACAATGAAAATCTTCAAATGAATAAACAAAGTTTTGTCCATAAGGACTCAGTGACTAAAATCATAATCTAAACAAAGAGTTGTAAACCTTTCTCCCAAGTCCCAAACTTATAACTTTATTCCCATTTATCATGGACATCAGAAGAGGAACACACCCACTAGGAAAGAACTTTGCTCCTTTTATACCTTTGACTAAATTCTAAAAAAGGAAATATTTTGAGAACAGAAAATAAAGTACCCTAGAAACTAAAAAATATGAATATAATGAAGGTAAAGATTTAATTTTTAAAAAATACCCTAAATACAGAGTAATATGAATGTACAGGAAGGGGAAGAACTCATCTAACATTTACCATGTATGTTGCTCAAAAGTTTGTTTCGGACATTCTGTCCTTGTGTTTTTCTCTGCCCTATAAAAAGAAGTCACATTTTTGTATAATTGCTGAAAAAATGTGTCTGTGTGTCTGTATGTGCTTGTGTGGTAAGTATCCAAAAATTAATAAAATGCAGAAGGTAAGACTTATCAACATATCTGTCATTAGAGGTCAAAAGTAATGGAGTACAAAAGTGTAGTGATCATCTACTCTTTTCTATAATTCAGCTTTCCCTTCTTTTTCCTATTTTAACTGAATACCTTATTTTTCACAGGAGAAGCAGCTCATTTCCACTGTTCTGGTGGGACTCCTACTCCTGGTAGACACATCCACCATGGTACCCTCGATCCTGCTACCCAAGCTATAGGTTCTTGACCTAGTGAGTTCAATCTGATACTCTCTACAGAGGCTTCAGGATTTTAATAAACCTACATGAGGATGGACAATAATCTGCTTGAGTATTTCCAATGAGCATCTTGCAGATGCTCAACCTCTGTTCTTACTACCTAGCTTACCTAGATCAATACAACTCTTGTTTTCATTGATTAAATGAGCTACCTCAAACCTTTTCTTTTGGCCTAAATTAAAGGCAGATCCTGTTCCCCAAACCCAAAACATCCTAACTGACACCAGAAAAGTCAGATGAAGTAGTTTGAGAACTCAGAAGAGAGCTATTTTTGGTTAAAGGGATTAGGAAAGACTCCACGGATAAATTGGCATTTTAGTTACTCCCTTAAAAATAGTGGGATATGGATATGGAAAAGAAGAAGAAGAAGAGGAAGAAAGAGGAGGAGGAGAGGGAGGAGGAGAAGGAAAAGAAGAAAAAGAAGGAGAAGAAGAAGGAGGAGAAGGAGGAGGAGGAGGAGAAGGAGGAGAAGGAGGTGGAGAAGAAGGAGAAGAAAGAGGAGGAGGAGAGGGAGAAGTAGGAGGAGGAGGAGGAGAAGAAGAAGGAGGAGGAGGAGAAGAAGAAGAAGGAGAAGAGGAAGAAGAAGGAGGAGGAAGAGGAGGAGGAGGAGGAGAAGAAAGAGAAGGAGGAGGGGGAGGGGAGAAGGAGGAGGAGGGGGAGGAGGAGGAGAAGGAGGTGGAGAAGAAGGAGAAGAAAGAGGAGGAGGAGGGGGAGAAGTAGGAGGAGGAGGAGGAGAAGAAGAAGGAGGAGGAGGAGAAGAAGAAGAAGGAGAAGAGGAAGAAGAAGGAGGAGGAAGAGGAGGAGGAGGAGGAGAAGAAAGAGAAGGAGGAGGGGGAGGGGAGAAGGAGGAGGAGGGGGAGGAGGAGGAGGAGAATAAGGAGAAGGAGAAGAAGGAGAAGGAGGAGAAGGAGAAGGAGGTGGAGAAGAAGAAGAAAGAGGAGGGGGAGAGGGGAAGGAGGAGGAGGGGGAGGAGGAGGAGAAGAAGAAGGAGGAGGAGGAGGAAGGGGTAAGGGGGAGGGGGAAGGGGGGAGGGCGAGAAGGGGGAGGGGAAGGAGAAGAAGAAGAAGAGGAGGAGGAAGAAGAAGAAGAAGGAGGAGGAGGAAGGGGGTAAGGAGGAGGGGGGAGGGGGGAGAAGGGGGAGGGGTAGGAGAAGAAGAAGGAGAAGGAGGAGAAGAGGAAGAAGAAGAAGGAGAAGAAGAAGGAGGGGAGGAGGATGGAGAGGGAGGGGAGGAGGAGAAGGAATGGGGTGTTTTGAGTAGGACGGTTATGTGAACAAATTTATATGGGCAAGAAATTGTGGAAGATACATAAGTTCAGATACCAGAGTAGTGATATAGCAGTACTATAGCATTTTCTTTCATTTATAAAAACAAAGAAAATTTCTCTTTTCTAAACACTATTCAGTATCTCAAAACATGTTGATGAATCCTGCAGTCTCATGAATATAGTTTTAGGCAAAGGGTAAAGATTAAGAGATTGTATTGGAGTTTACTACTGACAGTCTCTGACTTTGAGCCAGTTTTTTTCTATAGATTCTATTCTTATCTGTAGGAAAACTGCTTCCATACATTGTCACAGAGGTCTATTGAGAAGATAGTAAGTTGATGTTGAAACAAGGATTTGTGGTTTCCTCAACTGCTTGATTTCAATCCCATCACGTAACTCATAATTTTTATTCAACAAGTGAAAGTATTTTATCACCAGTCATGGTAAGTCTGACTTATAGTTAATCCACATAACCCAGAGCAGTCATTAGAAGATGTCAACATTTAGAATCTAATGAAGGGGATCAGATTGGCTTAATCTGGTGTCTTTCCAATAAAATGAATACTTCTCCAAGTAATCAAAGGCAATTCATTAAGTAATTTTTCCATTGATGCCCACCAGGTTCTTTCTTCTAAAAAATGGCAAGCAAGTTTCAGAATGGATCACAAATTGTATGGGAATCCAATGAGAGATTGTAGGGAGAAGCTGTAATTTTCAGCAACTGCATTATGTTCTATGAAAGGGAAAGACAGACAGAAACTTATGGTTTCTCTTTTTGTTAGCATAAACCATGTTTCCTAAAGAGTGGTTAGGGAGCACCTCTTCAGACTTTTTGAGACCAGAATTCCTAAACTTACGTGACCACAGGATTGTTTTATTTTTCTCATATTACAAATCAATTTGAGAAAAACTGGCATAAACTTTAATTTCCCTTCTCATTCTCAAGCTTCAACAAATGGACATCTTTTGAACTAATTATTTTTATTGTACTTACATTTATTATTTATTAAATATTGACCTATAGTGTCCCCAATAGGAGTATATTCTATAAGATATGCTTATCTCAGGAGAATTTTTATGTGACATTTCCTGTGAAGCTATCTAGAAGTTTCCATCTCTGTGGTAGGGGGCAAAGGCCTGAATATGATATCCACTGCGTGATCAGATAGTTAGAGTGGTAGCTTGGGTGCCATGTATCTTAGAATTTATGCTACTATTGAGTGAGAAGGAACCCAAGGAAGAAAGAGGAAATGCTCCATTCTGTGTATTCAGAGACACTCTAGGGACAGAGGGACAGATCATGGTCTTTGGAGCCAGGGAGAATCACAACTGAATCTTGGTTCCAACACTCACTCCCCAGCTGTGTGACTTCAGGCAAATGATTTACTCTCAAGAGAGACTTGGTGGACTCATCTTGGTGGACTATCAGAATAATGATACTACCTCATATTGCTAGGAAGACTAAAAGTATTAATATAAAGCTGATAAGTAGTCAATTCTTTCTTCTCATTCCTTCTCCATTTTTTTCCTGGACATGCAGAACATAGAACAATAGTCAGCAAGGTCAATATTGTGCTGGCTCATATCACCTGGATAATTAGGTCATGGTCCAATCTAGTAGTAATGATGATAAAACGGAAACCATAGATATTCAAGAAGATGCCTGAGCCTTAAAGGAGTTTTGTACTAATCCTCAGGGAAGAAAGAATAAGTGTATTAAGGAGACCTGTCTTTGAGTAGTGGTTAATCACTCAGACTTTAATATGACATTTTATTAAGGTGGTACTTTTAGATCATCACCCAGAAATCTAATAATAACTTAATTAATGTTGCTACGAAATGCAGATAATTCATACATGAGACTGAGGATAAAAGAAAATTACTTGCAAGATCATTTGCTTGAAGAGAAGTACAAAGAAATAATTTCCCAGTGTGGTTAGAGGCAGTATGGGGAAAAGATTTTACACAATAAATTAGGAAATCTTTACAAGATTTTTAATATTTGCCACTTTAAGACATCAGAAATGGCATTTTAGTCATATTATTTTAAAAATTATTAATGTGATCTGTGTTCTAAAGACAAAAAGACTGCCGACAGTAAAAAGTAATCAAATCACAGCATTCTTGTCCTTCCAGAGGCATTAAGGACATCAGATTAAATGTGTGCTTTTCTGATACGGTCCTCAATTATGACAACTGTTTTGCTTTAACCATTTTCAAACAGGAAAAGTTTTAAAAGAAAAAAAAAGGAAACAGGGATACAGCTGTGCTGTGGCAAGGCATATTTCCGATGTCCTAAGAATTTATCAAATGTCCACCCTTTTTACCTTACGGCTAGTTTACAAATCAAGCCATAGGATTTTTCTTTTGCTTCACTTTGTTTCTCTATGATGGAGAGTCTCTAGCCTCACCTTTAATACTGCATCAACCACCCTATAGTGTCATTTCTAGGATTATCAAACTCTCAACAGGGCAATCACTTAAGACTTCACATTGTAAGGGTATCAGCTAAATCCACTGCCATTGTGACTTATAAATTGACTTCCCTCCGGTGGGCCTTTCCTGGTGGATGGATTAGGAAACAGACACCATCGTTTCGTGAACCGCCAGGGTGTACAATAGAATTGCTGAAAGTTAGTGATGATGACACCTGCCTGGAGTTATAGATGTTTATACTTTTTTTTTTTTTTTTACTTTCTCTCCCAGACAATATATAAATCCATTCATAGATTTCAGTGGTGTTCAAGTACTGACAGATGAATTGTTTTATTTTTCTTGGAGGGATATTTTCCTTTCGTCTAGACTCACTCTATAATTCTTTACAGGAATTACTTTTTCCTCAGTAAAAATAATCTTATCCTCCTCAATAAATCAGTTATCAAAATTTTTTCACTGTACACTATCAGTAAGTTTTGGGAAATCTGTTAGCAGACTTAAATGGAGAGTATCTTTGAAATATGTGAGTTTTTATTTTAGCTGCTATCTAAAGACTAGTATATAACTGTACTAACTAATGACACGAGGAATGCAACTCTGGCTCAAGGGATTATCATGCAACACACAATAAAAGGAAGTACATTTTAAAGAATGTTAAATGAAATAGGAAACAATTATTATGGACTTCTACTGTAGTTGCCTGAACAATGCACTCCTTTATAATAGTGTCTCCCTCATTAATGTACATTCAGTTCCTAACAAAGTGCCTAGTATCTCATTAATTCAATAGCCACTGTACAGACTTCGGCTAGTGAAAACCCCAACACACATATATACACAAGTGCATACTTATTCAAAATAACATTCAAGTATACTAGACATCACAAACTTAAGTGTGTATGGGCTCCAGGCAGATAATCCAATAAGGGAGAGAGAAATGGTGAAACAATTGACCCTCTCTATCTTTTATTTTCCCATTTTTGACAGAGATATTAATTCAATAACTACTTTATTTTTCTCCTAGCCCTCACTCCGAGAAAGGCATAGTAAGTATTCAGAAGTGAAGGCCAGGTGACAGGAGCCCTTGGTCTCAGGAAAGCCAGAGCAGTCACAAAGGTCTATGGCTCCACATGTAAAGGGAGCAGTGGTCACTCAGTCAGGCCCAGCATTTTCCTGTGGGAACTGACAATCAGCCAGGCCGGCTTTTCAACTTTCACGGAAAATCCGAATTTTTATATGAAATCTGATTTGAAGATGTTAGGACAGACCAAAAACAGATCTGCAGATTAAATCCAGCTCATGGAACACTACCTCAATGCCAGAAGGGTCACTAGCTGTACAAATGGCTTTCCCTCGGTGTGAATCAGGACATGACGGCTCAAATGACAGTCCCTGATGAAGTCCCTTTGCCACATCCTCCGTGGTCATACACAAAGGATGTCTCCCCCTGAGCCTGCGCGGGTGCGCGTCTAGCTTCCAGGCTTACTGTGATTGGTCCTGCAGTCAGGGAAGGAGCGGATGAAGCTGTTATTGAGCGCCTAGGGCAGCAGGGTGGAGTGTCATAGGCAGGCCAGGTGAAAGCGGTGGCAGCTCTGTTCAGGGATGTCACCAGCAACGCAGGCTCTGCTCCACGACCCCGGGGCCCACCCTCTCCTTCACCTTCCCTCTCAGCCACGTGCGAAGCTAACTGCCACAAGCCACTGTGCACTGCCAGCTCTGCCATGCCTTCTGCTCCCAGAGCACCCTCCACGCAACTAAAAATTAAGAGTGCAGTTACAAATATTAGGTCAATCAGCAGGATTACGTTGCTAATGTGAGATTCTGTAGTCTGGGCTGCTTTAGTTCAGCAAAGAAAAAAGACAAATGGTAAAATGTGTTTTGCTTATTCACAATATCAGCACAATTTGAAGAAATGCTTATTACCAGAGTCACAATTGCATCATTACAGGGATCTTTAAAGTTTTACGTTTAGTATTCAACTTTTATGGCAAATACAAAAAACAATTAAAAAGCTATTATGCACATAAGCCTGGCACATGGTACATGATTAATATATATTTGCTGAAAGAATAAATGGATTATTTTAGCATGTTCAGCAAGAGTGCACACGTGTCTCAATCATCTATAAATTAACAGAAATTAAAAAAACTAAATTAAAACTAAAATTAACAGAAACATATAATTGGATCTGCTTATGTGACCATCTAAAAACAATTAATTACAGACTTATTGCAGCTAATAAAATTTAATCTGAATAGAAACATGAAAGTATCCAAAATGGAAACTGTAGGTCAAATTGCTTTATTATTGTTTGGGTTAAAGTCTTTGCATGCAAAATAAATTTCCTTTTAATAACCCAGGTTGTCTCTAAAACATTGGAAATATAGGTAGAATATCTATACTTAATGAAATTTGAAAATCTATTTGTTTCCTTAAAGAAGTCAGTAACATAAATGATTTCAGCAGTAATTCCTATTAATTTTTATGCCAAATATCTTCTGAACTTCCACACTTACTGAGTTGTTGAATCATTGGTTGACTAGTGGCAAAGATAATGTTCATTTTCATTTTCTTCCTCACTGAGCAGCAGTGCTTAATGTCAAAAACACTTACTAACAGAAGGTATTTACATTCAACATGAACAGAGGAAACAGATTCCAATCATCAAGTATGATATGAAGAACACGATACACAATACAGATGATTAATGTCTCTTACTGTTAGGAACTAGAGAAGACTCACCAAATGGCCCATTAGATTCACATTCACAGACTTTCTGTAAAATTGAATTAAGTGAGGTGTTAATGCTTATAAAGTTTTTAATCTTTAAAATACCTAAATTAAATCAATACCAATCATCAGGAAAAAAATAAGCAAAGAGATCTGAGGTAGACCTATAGTTTTCAGGTTTTAAAATATGTGTCCTCTAAAAATCTAGGATTCTATAATTCAAAACGTAAGTATCCCCAATAGATATTATATATATCCTAGATGAAATCAAGGTTCTGGGAACAAAAGAAACTCTTTCATGGTTAAGGGGTAGGTCTTTATGTCTGGTGGATCAAAGCTGGGTTTCTTCATCGTAATATTACATTTCTCCCAACAGTAAACTAGGAGCATCACTTCTTTGTGGCCCCAGAGTGATGGATGAAGAATTGGCTTATCTCTTTTCCTCTAATTACTTCTCCACTTTTAAGTGGCAAATACTACTAATAATTCCCATGAATTAGAGGCGAAAGCTACAGTTCACTCTCAATTAGTCATCTAAACTGGATTTTAACTTCCTTAAAGGCATAAATCTTGTAAGTCCTTAGTACAGAGTATTTTACTTTACTATAGAAAATATACAGTGTTCAAGAATGGCCTTGGCTAACATGATTTTGTTTTATCATTAAAATGTGATGTTGAGGAACGCCTGGGGGCTCACTTGGTTAAGCATCTGCTTTCGGCTCAGGTCATGATCCTAGGATCTTGGGATGGAGTCCTGCATCGGGCTCCTTGCTCCGCGGGGAGCCTGCTTCTTTCTCTGCCTCTGCCTGCCACTCTGCCTGCTTGTGCGTGCTCTCTCTCTCTCTCTCTCTGACAAATAAATAAATAAAATCTTAAAATATAATGTTGAATTTCTGAAACTGCTACACAATTATGTTGGAATTAAGTAGGTAAGTAGATGGAAGATGACAGAAACCAGGTTTATCACTGTTCAAGCGAGAAATTACAGAAAAGTGGTAACAATGGCTAGAATGATCCAAATGGGTCTGGATTTGAGTTGGAGACAACAGTGTGAACTCATGTTTTAACATAGATACGGATGGATATAGGTAGATGATTGATAGAAACATACATACATGCATACTTACATACAGATGGATATAAGTAAATGATGGATGATAGATGATAGATGGATAGATAGATAGAGATGAATATATGTAGAATATTTATAAATATGTGTGTAAACATGGTTAGTATTCATACATATTTCCAAACTCTTATCTAAGAGGAGTAGAAACAATGATGTTTCAGAAACAAGGAACACACCCAGAGACCGTAACTTGCTTTATAACTTGCTTTGACCATTCTCCATGAATGCTGGAACACTGAAAAGAAATAAAATAAAATGAAATGAAAAAAAAAAAAAGAACTAGAATTCCCTGGTAAACTGGCTTATCCTACAACTGGGGCAGGGAATATATAAAATGAGCTTAGACCATCTTGACATGGTAGAAGGTAAAGAAATGTTAAAACACACACACACACCCTTACACACTAATGGCAGTATGTCAAAAGGACACAGTAGCCAATTGTAAAAGATCCAGTTCCAAAGCTGGAACAATTTAAGCAACAAAATAAATGATTTGGTTTTGGTTCATAATCCCAGAGCATAAAATATATATCTATGAGATAACACCAATATAAATGAATAATTAAACAAATAAATGAATAAATTGGGAAGAATAGACTAGTCTATTATTTCATGCAGAAGACTTCCCAGAAATTTAAGTAAATAGTTATGTATATAATTATGTAAATAATTAAAATTATTTAAATTATGTAAATAATTTAAATTATATAACTAAATTTATATACATAATTATGTATATAATTATGTAAATAAATTCCCCCTCAAGGAATTGGAATGTAAGTCTCCACTCCTTAAATGTGGGCTGCACATAGTAACTTCCTTCCGGAAGGTATAGTATGGAAAGAAGGAGGGGAAGGGAGAGTAACTTTTCAGTAGAGATACTCACTATCTCAGTAGAGATAACACTATCTCAGCCAAGTGAGAATCCATGTTCATAGCATGTACACTTGATATGATATAAGAATGATAATAAGTTTCTGTGCCCTTCCTCTCCCAAACCCATAATCACAGTCTAATTATGAAGAAAGCTTTGAACAAACCCAGTTGAGGCACACTCTATAAAATACCTGACTAGTACTCTATAAAACTGTTGGGACTGTTAAATAGGGAAAATCTGAGACACTGTCACAGTCTAGTAGAACCTGAGGGGATATGATGACTTACTGTAATATGGCATCTTGGATTGGGTCCTGGGACAGAAAGAGACATTAGGTAAACACTAAAGACATCTAAATAAATGATGGGTTTTTGTTAATAACAATGTTTCAATATTAGTTAATGATGACAAATGTACCATGCTATCATAAGATATTAACAATAAGGGAACTTGTGTGGTATATATTCTCTACTATTTTAAAAGTATTCTAAAATAAAAGTTCACTGAAAAAAAAAATGATGTTGGTTTCTCTCCTATTGGAATAATGATAATTATAGAATATGTATTTGATTGGTTTTCTTTTACATTAAAGATTGTTTTCTCTCCATATATTCTTGGCACTTACAATCTCTTATTGACCTCAGTGCTATAAACTGGCTTGCACTGCCTACTTTTCCCCAAATCCTTACTGATGATACCTGAAAGTGAATCCCATAATATGTTTTAAATTATATTTGCAATAATAAGAAACATTTTGGTGGTTAAGGCCAAAAATCTGGTGTTGTTACTGCCATCACAAACCGGTCAAGGTCAAATGTACTCAGGCAGCTCACTGACTCATTTTGAAGTTGCTTTAGCAACAGTTTATTAAATTCATTTGACAGCCCATCCATCATATATCATGTTCCTATGTTCTTTGAAAATGGAAAGTTTTGCAATCAATGAAAAGTACACATCAAACTATTCTTTCAAAAGAGCATAATTTAAATTTAATGGGAAAACTTCTCAAAAGAATACAAGAAAAATGTTACTCTAGTTTTAAAAAATAAAAGCCTTCTACCTTTTAAGTAACTCTATGTATAATAAAATATAATACAATTTCATGTATAGACAGAGAGAAATAAATTAATATTATTATTAAGTATAACAGAAGCCTTTATTTTGTTTCATAGTTTCACTGCAAATTTTTTATGTTAAAGAACCAAGCAAATATAAAGGGGTGGAATGAAATATAATTATATCCTTCTAAGGGTAGGTAGCACTGAAACTCATTAAAATTACTTTTTTGGCAAGAAGACTAGAAAAGGTTTATAAAAGGAAAAGTGTCAAGTATTTTATGTAATGCAAGCATACAGTTTTGGTTAACTCACGTGTTTTTCTTTGAATTACAGCCAACTACCTTAATAATTTTTTTGGTAGTAAGCTACAATTTTTTTAAAAGATTTTATTTATTCATTTGTTTGAGAGAAAGAGAATACGG
This sequence comes from Martes martes, assembly GCF_963455335.1. Classification (NCBI taxonomy): domain Eukaryota; kingdom Metazoa; phylum Chordata; class Mammalia; order Carnivora; family Mustelidae; genus Martes; species Martes martes. The sequence goes on along the minus strand of NC_137896.1, from coordinate 52,906,878 downwards.
GGGGAGGGGCAGAGGGTGAGAGAGACAATCTCAAGCAGACCCTGTGCTGAGTGTGGAGCCTAACCTGGGGTTCGGTATCATGACCCTGAGATCATGACCTGAGCTGAAACCAAGAGTCCAACGCTTAATGGACTGAGCCAACCAGGTGTCACTAGGCTACAATTTTTAAAGGAAAAAAATTAAGTAATTGTCCCAAGAATGTTTATTCCAGGTATCACATTCCAGATAACACTTAAATTCTGTAAACCAAGCAGGCCCTAAAGCAGAAAACTAGGACCAGTTAGAGGATTCTGAAATTTTACCCTGTAGACCACCAAGCTATTTTCTGCTCCAATAGTCATCTTATTTCCATGGTTTATTTGGAATCTGGAATGGCAACAAAGACAAGTAGTGGCAATCCTAACTCTTCTCAAAGCTTTAAGCAACAGCAGTGAACAAACCTCTGGTGGTATCAAGAATTCTGTAGAAATTACAAGTGTTTCTTTCTCAATAAAAATGGGAAGATTCCTACACTGACCAAATATATTAAGGAATATGTTGGCCTTGAATATAATTGGCCTATGGGGTGCCTGGGTGGCTCAGTGGGTTAAAGCCTCTGCTTTCGGCTCAGGTCATGATCCCAGGGTCCTGGGATCGAGCCCCACCTCGGGTTCTCTGCTCAGCGGGGAGCCTGCTTCCCTTCCTCTTTCTCTGCCTGCCTCTCTGACTACTTGTGATCTCTGCCTATCAAATAAATTAATTAAAATATATATATATAATTGGCCTATGACTTTTACCAAATAATATTAGCGAGAACAGTATCTACTGGGTCACTTTCTATTATATTATGAGAATGTTCAAATATACAAATAAATTGGAAGAACTGTATAGTAAGCATGCACCGTCTCATCACCCAAATTCTGTAATTAACATCTTGCGATATTTGCAAATTCACACATCTACTCATCCTTTCGTCTATCAATCATTAGACCTTATTTTTTTTCTGGATCTCACAGTAAGTTATAGACATATTTCACCCATAAGCATTTCATTATGAATATCAATATTTGATTATGTTCTTTGAGATAGAATTTACAAAATGAAATATTTAAGTCTCAGGTCTCAGGTATACACTTAAAGAATTTTAGCAACTCTAGATACACAAACTACTAGCAAACTGCTGTCAAAATATCAAATATTACCATTGCACGGGATGTTTCCTTCATGTTCCTTTCCAGCCAGTTCTCACCCCACCCCAACAAAGGGAACTAGTGCTCTGTGGTTCACCACAAATCAGTTCAGCCAGTTCTAGAACTTCATGTAACTGCTGTCATACAGTCTTTACTCTTTTCCAAAGGCATATTACACTCAAACTGATGTTGGAATTCATCATGTTGTTTCATAGATCAGAAATTTTATAAGAGCTTCATTGAAGTATAATTTACGTATGATGAAATTCTTTTTTATTCAAGTATAATTAACATGCAGTGTTATATTAGTGTAAGGCATAAAATATAGTGACTCAACAATTCTATGCATTTCTCAGTGTTCATCAAGATAAGTGTTATCTATTTCACCCATCCCCCCACCTCGCTTCAGGCAACCATGAGTTTGTTCTCTGTATTTAAGAAAAATACTTATTTTGGGGTGCCTGGGTGGCCCAGTTGTTAAGCGTCTGCCTTCAGCATAGGTCATGATCCCAGGGTCCTGGGATCCAGCCCTGCATCGGGCTCCCTGTTCAGCTAGAAGCCTGCTTCTCCCTCTCCCACTTCCCCAGTTTGTATTCCCTCTCTCGCTGTCTCTCTCTCTCTGTCAAATAAATAAATAAATCTTTTTTTTTTTTAAGAAAAAAGAAAAATACCTATTTTAAATGTAAAATTCAAGGAATTTTTGGTAAATATATATATAATTTATAGATATATAAATATAAATATAAATATATAGAGTTGGGCAACAATACTACATTTGAATTTTAGAATATTTCCTTTAGCCCAAAAGTTCCCTCATGCAATTTATTCCCACTCACAGTCACCAGCCATAGGCAAATAATGATTTCTTTTCTGCCACTATTGACTGATTAGTGCGTGGAATCACAAACATGTACTCTTCTCAGTCTGGCTTCCTTTCACTTACTATAATGTTCTTGAGGTTCATACATGGGGTAGGATGTATCAGTAGTTCATTCCTTTTATTATTAAGTAGTATTCCTTTGTATGGTCACACCCCATCCTGTTTATTCCTTCACCATTTATGGATATTTCAAGTATCTACTTTTAGACTATTATGAATAATGTTACTATGAACATTTACATATAAATCTTTGTGTGGATTCCTGAGTTCAGTTGTCTGAAGTTGCTGGTTTATATGTTATGATTATTATTTAAAGCTTTCAGAAACTGCCAAACTACTTTCCAAGGTGGCTACATCATTTTACGCCTCCCCCAGTAACGTCTGAGACACCAGTTACTACGCATCCTTCTCAACACTCTCTATTATCTTTATTACTACCATTATGGTAAGTGTGTATCTCATTGAGGTTTTAATTTGTATTTAATATGTATTTCTCTAGTGACTAATTATGTAGATCATCTTTTCATATACTTGTTAGTCATTCTTTGGTGGAATGCCTCTTTGGATATTTTGCCCATTTAAAAAATTGAGTTATTTGTCTTTTTATTATTGAGTCGTTTAAGTGTGATGGTTAATTATATGTGTCAGTTTGACTGGCCACAGAATGCCATTATAATGTGGGGTGTCTGTGAGGGTGTTTCCAAAGAAATTAGCTTTTGAATTGGTGAACTGAGTATAGCAGATAGTCCTCTCCAAATGGGTGGGCATCATCCAATTCACGGAGGTCCTGAATAGAGCAAAAAGGCAGAGGAGGATTGACTTTGCCTTCTGCCTGACTGCATAAGCTGGGATAGCAAACTATTATTTTATGTATTTTATATATATAGATAGATAAACACAGAAAATGTATATAAAATATGTAATCTTCCTTTTGGCTCATTATACATAATTTTATATATTATATATAATTATATATGTGTATATGCATAAATACATATATACTACATATAATTATATATAAGTGTATATAATATGTTAATTATATATTAACACATATGTTAATTATAATTAATATAGTTTCATATAATTATATATAATATATAAATTATAAATATAATTATAATTATAAATAATACATATAAATTAATTATAAATAAAATATATATGAATTATAAATATAAATACAAATTATATATGAATTATATATAGATATATAATAATTATAATTAACATATATAAATTATATATGTGCATATATAATATATTACTGTATGTGTGTATATATATAGTATATAGATATATCCTTTTGGTTCTGTTTCTCTCTGGGGAACTCTGACTAATATGTAATGGTTCTTTATATTCTGGACACAAATCTTTAATCAGATAGATGAATTACAAATTTTTTTAGTACCTATACTATCTTTACTTTCCCACAAAAAAGGTAAATTTATTTAACCTTTTGTCTTTAATTTATTATTTTTATTTAACATATAATGTATTATTTGTTTCAGGGGTACAGGTCTGTGATTTCTCTGTCTTACATAATTCACAGCACTCACCATAGCACGTACCCTCCCCGATGTCCATCATCCAGCCACCCCGTCCCTCTCACCACCCTCCCCTCCAGCAACCCTCAGTTTGTTTCCTGAGATTAAGTCTTTTATGGTTTGTCTCCCTTTCTGGTCTTGTCTTGTTTCATTTTTCCTCCCTTCCCCTATGATCCTTTGTCTTGTTTCTCAAATTCCTCATATTAGTGAAATCATATGATAATTGTCTTTCTCTGATTGACTTATTTCACTTAGCATAATGCCCTCTAGTTTCATTCACATCATTGCAAATGGCAAGATTTCATTTTTTGATGGCTGCATAATATTCATATATATATATGATATATATATATATATATATATCGTATCTTTTTTATCCATTCATCTGTTGATGGACATCTAGGCTCGTTCAGGAGTTTGGCTATTATGGACATTGCTGCTATAAACTTTGGGGTGCACGTGCCCCTTCAGATCACTACATTTGTATCTTTGGGGTAAATACCTAGTAGTGCAATTGCTGAGTTGTAGGATAGCTTTATTTTCAACTTTTTGAGGAACCGTCATACTGTTTTCCAGAGTGGCTGCACCAGCTTGCATTCCCACCAACAGTGTAGGAGGATTCCCCTTTCCCTGCATCCTCACCAATACCTGTCATTTCCTGACTTGTTAATTTTAGCCATTCTGACTGGTGTGAGGTGGTATCTCATTGATGTTTTGATTTGTATTTCCCTGATGCTGAGTGATGTTTAGCACTTTTTCATGTGTCTGTTGGCCATTTGGATATCTTCTTTGCAGAAATGTCTGTTCATGTCTTCGTAGCACACCTATTTTGAACTATGTTTGACTACATAAAGAAAATATGTCATGCTGACAGGAAAGATATGAAATTCAGCAATGATAACAATTTAAAGAAAACAAATAGAATTTCCAGAACTACAAAATACAGTGTGAATTTTAAAGAACATTGGATAGGGTAAAAGCACAATGAAGATGATTGATCCCCCCAAATTTCAAAAGTCAGTGAACTTAAATATCTCAATAAGAATGACCCAATCAGAAAAACAAAGGTTAAAAAAAACTGAAAATACAACTGGAGTCTTAAGAATCCATGGGACAAATTTAAAAAGTTTTATACACATATACATGGAGACACAGATGTGGAGAAAAGAGAGAATGGGGCAGAAATGGAATTTTTTAATGACACAAAATTTCCTGATACCACACACAAAAATTAATTTGAGATAGACTACAAAACTAAATGTAAAAGCTAAAGTTATAAAGTTTTTTTAAAGAAAATATTGGAGAATACTCTTTGACTTGAGCTAAAAAGTCTTAGAGAAATGAAAGAAACTTAGCTTAAGAAACTAGGAACTAAAGAAACTACCCAATCACTTTAGTAAAACTAAAGAAAATAATTAGATTTGATCAAAATTAAAAACTTCTGACCCTCAATAAGTAGATATATAAAAAAAGTCTACAACTAATAATAATTAAAAAAAAACAAGTAACTCATCACAAATGGGAAAAAAAATTGAATACACACTTCACAAAAGAAGGCATGCTATTTTTTTTAAGATTTTATTTTTTAAAGTAATCTCTGTACCAAACATGGGTTCAAAACTCACAACCCCAAGATCAAGAGTCACATGCTCAACCCACTGAGCCAGTGAGGTGCCCCAAAAGAAGACATAGCATTAATCATTAAGCACATCAGGAACATGCAAATTAAACTCATAATGACATATCTCTACATAAATACCAGACTGGCCAATTTAAAGAAAATATAAATATATTTTAAGATTCCACAAATTTTTTTAATTTCTTTATTTCTTTTATTTTGTTCAGTTAACCAACATATTACATCATAAGTTTTTGATGTAGTGTTCAATGATTCATTAGCTGTGTAGAACACCCAGTGCTCATCACATCATGTGCCCTCCTTAATAAATTATTTTCAGACAGGACTGATAACACCAAATGCTGGCAAAGATATACAGCAGAATTTTATATGTCATTGGTGGGAGTATAAAATGGTATGACTACTTTGGGGAAAGATCTGGCATTTAAAAAAATACAGACATACATTTTCTGTGACCCAGAAATATTACTTTAGGCATCTACACAAGAGGAATAAAAACTTGTGTCCACAAAAATGGTTGTTCATAGCATACATAATAGTCAAAAATTGGACACAGCCATTTGCCTATAAATAAAAGGATATCACCAACTGTGGTATATTCACACAATGGAAAATGACAGCAAAAAAGGAGCACATTACCTAGCCAGCCAGCAACATGGATGAATCTCAAAAAACTATTCTGGGTACAAGTACATACTGATTCCATTTACATGAACTTCTAAAATAGGCAAGATTAATCTATATCAGAAGATCATTTGCCTTTAGGGACAATGTCAAGGATTAACTCAGAAGGATTGAGAGAGACCTTCTGAGGGCCCAAGTAATGTTTTTTATCTTGATCAGGGTTTGGGTTACACTGGTTCTTGCATTTTCCAAAACTCAGCTAATACACTCTCAAGATTCATGCATTCCATTGCATGTGAATTTTACCTTTATAAGAAAGAAAAAAACTGTAAATGACTATTGAACTCCAGTTAATGATACGCTTACTTGGGGTTATTTTACTTATGTCATTTATTTCAAAATGCATCAAATAAATAAGATGAATCGATTAATAGAAGATAGATACAAAAATAGAAAAGTTTTGATAGAATTTAAATGGTGCCTATACAAGTGCTAACTCTGATACATGTTTAGACTTTAATGTTTATTTGAATATGTTCATAATAAAATGTTAGGAGAAAAAAGAAGGAAAATATCTTCTGCAACTATAAGAATGATAGCAATGGTTGCACAGAATGACTTGGACACCACCAATGGAGAGTTGACCGTAAAATACATTATTTATTACTGTTAAGCTTTCTAAAAAACTGTGATGAGGATATACAATTAAAAAATTCCCATATGGCTTTTTGTTTTAAAAGTATGAAGATTTAGTCATCATACGCCATTTATCATAAGGACAGAAGAAAAAACTTGGCATTTGCTGGGCAATTGCATTTGAGTCTAATTGATTTGTTTCCAAGTGATTAATTTTAGTGTTATTGTAGTACATGGAGGTCTATTCTAATGTGTTCAGGTCTTTATTTTGAATCTCAATTTTTCTTTCTATAAAATAATAAGGCAGTTTAGCTCAACTAAGTTTTTGACTAGTGATATTCTAGGCACAGTGCTAAGTGCTGACTACATAAAATGTACGGAATGTGATCTTTCCCTTCCCAGAGTTCAGAGGGTAAAAGAGAAATCAACTTATGATCTGTAGGTAATTAATAGGTAGTAGTAAGTGCCACAGGACAACAGACTAGACGAGGGACACATCACCTTTGCTGGGTGTAGTTAGGGATCATGGAAATTTCTCTTGGATGCATGTCTGAGCTGGATCTAAATGAAAAGTTGTTAGCCTTATACAAGGTGAGGAGGTTGTCACTGAAAAGCTTCTGGACACTTTTGGTGAGGACTGAGTGTCAGGCAGAAGAAGAGGCTGGATGTCTCTTCCACGTGTGTCTCTATGAAAGTGAATTACACCAGTCCTCCCAGCCCTACCTACAAAAGCATAAATTGAATTTAGTTAAAAATTGATCAAGAAGTAGAATCTAGACCTTAGTCTGTGATGTGGCTCATGGAATATATGAACTTCTGAAGCAGCCCTGAAGTGATTAGCAAAACATTTCTTTGCCATTGGGTAAGAAAATGGGCAGAAACATTTATCCACCACATTAGCTGTGTAATCAAAAGCCACCAGAGGCTGGAACATCAGCAGGCTTCAACAGTGAATCAAGTAACATTAACAGAAGTTACTGCTGAGGTAGCAATTACCTACTGTATACTGAGCACCAATGGGAAAACATGTGTTGCACATAATGTTTTAAAAAATACTGTCTCAATGAATCCTCACATTCCTGTGAGATCAACACTAACCTTGCACGGTTTTTATTTCCACTTTAGAGAAAAGAGAATTAAAACTCAAAGAAGGCAAAATAATTTTCTGAAGTTCTCATAACTAGCAAATATCAACTCAAGTTGTGTGTTTCAACTTCAAAACTTTTTCCACCCTGAAATACAACAGGATCCCCAAACTTAGCTGATTATCACGTTCACCAAGGAAGGTTTCAAAAAGGGGGGGGGGGGGGAGAAAGGAAGGAAGGAAGGAAGGAAAAGAAAGGGAAATGATTCTGCTTTCATATTTACCTATATACACAATGAACAAGTAGAATATGAAATTAGAAGCACAGTAACACGTTAGCACCCCCCAAAGTAATACAGATATGAATATAACAAAACACAGAATCTATGTGAGAAAAACTACATAACTGATGAAAGATCTAAATAAATGGAGAAATAGTCCATGTTCATGGATAAGATAGGGAGACTCAATATTTTAAAGGTGTACTATATGGTGGCTAACTGAACATAATAGAAAAATATATTGTCAAGATGTCAGTTATTCCCAAATTGATTGAAATAAAATTTCAATAAAAATCCCAGAAAGTTATTTTGGGTATTTGAGAAACTAATTCTCAGGTTTACATGGAGAGGCAAAGGACCCAGAATAGTCAACACAATACTGAAAGTTGGAGGACTCACGTTATTCAACTTTAAGACATATAAAGCTAGAACAATGAGACCAAGTGGTATTGACGAAAGAACAAATAACTACATTAAGGGAAAAGAATAAAGAACCCAGAAATAGACCCACATAAATGTAGTCAACTGATCTTTGACAAAGGAGTAAAGGCTTTATAATTGAGCAAAGAAAGTCTTTTTGGGGCACCTGGGTGGCTCAGTGGGTTAAGCCTCTGCCTTCGGCTCAGGTCATGATCCCAGGGTCCTGGGATCGGGCTCTGCATCGGGCTCTCTGCTCAGCAGGGAGTCTGCTTCCCCTTTTCTCTCTGCCTGCCTCTGTGCCTACTTGTGATCTCTCTCTCTCTCTCTGTCAAATAAACAAATAAAATCTTAAAAAATTTATATTTATATATATATATATATATATATATATATATATATATATATATATATATAAAAGAAAGTCTTTTCAACAAATGGCCCTAGAAGATCTGGACATCCTCATGCAAAAACAAAAATGAATGTAGATACAGACCTTACACCCCACACAAAAATTAACAGAAATTGAATCTTGGGCCTAAATGTAAAACACAGAACTCCTAGAAGATAACAGGGGAAAATATAGGTACTCTTGGCTATGAAGATGAATTTTTTTAATAGAACATCAAAGACACAATCCATGAAAGATGTAATCGATAAGCTGGACTTCATTAAATTAAAAATTGCTGCTCTGCAAATGACATTGTCAAGAGAATAAAAAGAAAAGCCAGAAACTAGGAGAAAATTTTTGCAAAACACATATGTGAGAAAGGACTTTTATCCAAACGATACAGAGGACTCTTGAAATTCAACAACAAGAAAATAACCTGATTTAAAATGGGCTAAAAGCCTTAAAGGCACTTCGTAACGGAAGATACACAGATGGAAAATATGCATATGTGCTGTACATCATATGACATCAGGGAAATACAAATTAAAATAAAAATATAATACTATTACACATGTATTAGAAGGGCTAAACTTCAGAACACTGAGAACTCCAAATGTTGCTGAGGGTGTGGAGGAATAGGAGCTCCCGTTCATTGCTGGTGGAAGTAAAAATCGGTCCAGATGCTTTGAAGACAGTTTAACAGTTTCTTATAAAACTAAACATCCTCTTAACATGCGATCCTGCAATCATGCTCCTTGGTATTTACCCAAAGGAGTTAAAAACTTATGTATCTCTCTCTCTCTCTCTCTCTCTCTCTCTCTCTCACACACACACACACACACACACACATCACACAGGTACTCATAGCAGCTTTACTCATATTTTTTCCTAAACTTGGAAGTAAAGAAGATGTTCTTTAGTAGGTGAATGGATAAATAAGCTGATACATCCAGACAATGGAATATTAATTACCGTTAAAGAGTAGTGAGCTATCAAGCCATGAAAAGACATAGAGGAAACATAAATGCACATTACTAAGCAAATGAAACCAATCTGATAAGGCTACATTCCATTTGATTCCAACTATATGACATTCTGAAAAAGGCAAAGCTATGAAGACAGTAAAGAGATTAGTGGTTGCCACAGGTTAGTGAGAAAGAAGGAATGAATCAGTAGAGTGTAGACAATTTGTAGGGCAGTAAATCTAGCCTGTATGATATTATAATGGTGGATAAATGTTATTATACATTTGTCCAAACCCATAGAAAGCACAGCAAGAGTGAAATCTAACATAAACTACAGACTCTGGGTGATCATGATGTGTCAGTATAGGTCCACCTATTGTAACAAATGTACCACTGGGAAGGGTGAGGATGTGGGTGGCATCAATATCGGTAGGGACTATGCATGTATTGGGGAGGTAGTATTTAGGAAATACCTTCTACTCAAATTTTCTGAGGACTTCAGTTGCTCTTAAAAAAAAAAAAAAAGTCTGGGGCGCCTGGGTGGCTCAGGGGATTAAAGGCTCTGCCTTCGGCTCAGGTCGTGATCCCAGGGTCCTGGGATCAAGCCCCGCATCAGGCTCTCTGCTCAGGCTTCCCTTCCTCTCTCTCTGCCTGCCTCTCTGCCTACTTGTGATCTCTGTCAAATACATAAAATCTTAAAAAAAAAAATAGTCTATTTAAAAAGGGATTTCTGAACTCTTGTCCAAGATTTACTGAATCAGAACTTTTGCTGTGGGGTCCTAGTATCTACAATTTTTAAAGTGTTCTATGACTCTGATGAGCACCCCAGTTTTCAAATAGTAGACCAAATTGCAATTGAAGCTGAAGGCAATCAATTAGAAATTTTGAAACATTCAAATAAAAATTGTATGAGGACACTAGGATGCTATGAAGGAAAATGACTTAAGGAGAATGGATTCTCCCAAAACTTCATTATGCATTGTTATTCATATCTGAGTCATGTTCAGTGTGTGTATGAAAAGTGATGTCCTTCTCAAATGACCAAAGTTATTTTTAAAAAGAGAGAGAGAGATGATGTTTGACAGTTGTTACATGGACCATACTTTGAGTAGTAAGCTACCATACTTCGACTGTAAGCTCAATGAGGACAGGGCTCTCTTTGTTTCTGTCTATGTACCTGGCATCTCTCATCATTCCTGGCACACAGTAGATCTTCACATTGTGTCTGTTGAATGAATGACTCACCCCCTCCTCCAAGAATACCTTGGTCTGGTTAAAGCCTTTTTGTGTGCTTTCCATAAAATCTGTGTGCGCGGATATGAAATATCTTTGCCGGCATTTATAATATTATACTCAAGTAGAGCTTTTGGTTTTTTGTTCCTGCTTTCCTTTCACTAATGATAAATTGCCTGAGGGCAAGGACAATATAATTTTCCACACGTTTCTCAGTACTTAGGACAGTGCTTAGAACACCAGATACACTTAAGAGATGTTTGTTAAATGAATAAATGATTTAGAATAGCAAAATCTGCCTTTTTGTCTTCCAAAGCTACAGTTGAGCTATGTATTTTTTATATTCTTAGGAGAGTGGATGAAGGAGTATGTATTGAGGACAAAACAGGAATGGGTGTCTGGGAAGGTACATCCTGGAGCAGAAATTCACAAGTGGTGTCATCATTAGATCAGCTGCAGAAGCTCAAAGGGCTCAGCAAATGAGGAAATGTCTCCACAGAAGTAGACTCACTACATCAGCATTTGTTATTTTCAACTGGTGCCTTCTGTCATGAAGGATAGCGGCTCCGCCAGGTCAGAATTGTTTTGGCCACCTTCAAGGTCATTGTACCTTGCCAGATCTGGCACTGAATCTAGAGGCTGGCAAATCTGTCCTCTTAAAGTGGATTAGGTGGGCCCCACAGAGAGCTTTGTGTCCTGGCTGCATTCCCGATTCCTTCAGCCTAAAGCACTGGTGATATTTCTCTGAGGACAGCCACGTCTTTGGATTTGAGTCTAGCCCCCTAGACCTTAGCCTCGTGCACTACTTCACACACTCTCATTGACTACGTCTGCTCTGCTACCAACACAAGTTTTTTGTCATCATCACCTTACGTGTATTCTGGTAGGGAAGACATTAAATTAACCTGTGGCCAAAGTCCAGAATCAGAAATTGACTTACATATAACTGTCAAAAACAAAATCAAGAATGAATGAATGAATGAGTTTCTGTTGAAAAGTACTTGAGTAATGATATGAAATTCCATCTCTGTTTTCTCTATATCAGTTCCTTAAAATTGCTTAAATGCATTACCCTTCCATGTAAAAATGGGGGTTACATTGAAAGACTTTCTAAACCTTTTCCAGAAAATCAGTGAGCTAATCATTTGAACTAGATGAAAGAATTGTCTGTGCAGATCCTTGTCCTTTGTCCTAATTTCTGTTTGAATTCCATCGGCCTTTATCTCAAACAAGGTGATTGGATACAGTTACTGTCTATACAGAGAACAAAGCAAAGAAGTATTTATAAATTTGAAAGATATAAATTTGAAAGTTCATTTCCAAACCCAGCATAAGAAAATGGGGGTGGGGGATGCCTGGGTGGCTCAGTCGGTTAAGCTGCAACCTTCGACTCAGGTCACGATCCCAGAGTCCTGGGATCGAGTCCCGCATGGGGCTCCTTGCTCAGCAGGGAACCTGCTTCTCTCTCCGCCTTTGCCCGCCATTCTGCCTGCGTGTGCATTCTCCCTCTCTCTCTCTCTCTCTCTGACAAATAAATAAATAAAATCTTTAAAAAAATAAAAAGAAAATGGGAAATGGTCTAAAAATTTCACCTAGAGAGAGGTAACTAGTAATTAAAGAATACTCTTACTTATTCTATCAGCTACTAGATTTACATATTTCACTGTTCAATAGACTGCCATGGAGGAATATGGAAAAAAGGAAGAAAGTGACCAGAGGGACTTGTGGCTTTGTGACTTGTAGCTCTTCTCTCTTTTTTCATACACTCATGGATATATATAAATACACACAGATATCTTTGTCTATCAATCTATCTATATATCTAGATATATAAATAGAGTTATGGATGTGAAACTATGTTCATGGATATATAAATAATCTAGACATTAAATATAGATTTCTAGGAATAGATATGATAGATGATAGATCATTTTAAATTTATACAGTAGATTTTTTTGTGATGCTTAAATAGGATATTTTGGTAGGCAAGCAACACAGTTAGCTCTACAAGGGAAACTATGTTGTCTGGCTTGGGTGATAACTTCATTGGTGTTTTAGACAACTCTTAAGAGTCTTTCCTTTAAGCCCCATTTTTAAGCAGAAGGGACATGAATTTAAAATGACTTTGGAAACCTTCCTGAATTATCTCCAGAGAACCCCTCACCAGGGCAGCCGGAACCAGCCTCTACCCAGGGGACATGGGAGGCAGTGGGAGAGAGCCCCTCTACTCCGTGAGTGATGTAAGAAACCATTTCGGGCAAAGCCTTGAAAGACAACTCTCGCCCCTTCCACTCTGTGGGACTTCCAGCTGCTCCATCTGAAAACTCGATGCTCTGAGACCCTCCCAGCCTCTCCATTCTCGGCTTCCAACTAGAGTCATGGGAAAGCAGAATGGAAAATGACCCTCGGGAACACGCCCTCCTTCCCAGAGGAGGGGAGAGGGAGTGGCGGGGACTCGGCCCGCGCCGCCTGGGCGCGGGATACCTCGGCAGCAGCGCTGGCCGGGAGCCCAGGCTCTGCCCCCGTCCCTCGGCCACCGTCCCTCCGCACCCCCACAGCCACCTAGCGCGCGAGGGCACTGTCCCCCAGCACCCGCCCCAGCACCACTTTGCTCTGACGTCCGCCTTCCCAGCTCTGACGATCGCCCCCGCCGGTCGCCCTTATAAAGGGGACTTTTGCCAATACTGGGATCGATCACCACCTCGCCCGCGTCGAGCGCCCTCCGCCCCAGCTCACACACCTGTCAACTCTGCGCGCGCCCAGGTTCTGGGAGACCGGGGGCTGGAACCCCGCTGCTTGGCCCTACTCCTCGCCCCTCCGCACCCCTGACCCTCCCCCGCTCTCCGCACCCTTGGAGCCCCCAACCCCGCGGTGCCTGGGCGGCGGCCCCGGGACGAGCCCCAGACGGCGGAGCGCTTCCCCGCGCGGCAGCCACTCCAGGTAGGAACAGAGCGGGCATCTGGGTGCCTCGGAGCCGGCACCCCGGGAACACCGTGGCCGCCCCGCCGGCGTTTTTAGGTCCCAAGGACGCGGCTTTTTCGCCTCTCGGTGGGGATGTGCGGGGGGGGGGGGGTCCACCGTCTGGCACCCATGGCCTTCGAGAGCCTCGGCGGGAAAGTCCGGGCGCTGTAGAGGGACCGCGGGGTCGCGGGAGGGATAACGGGGAGCAGGGGATCCCCCGGGCTGGGCGGGGGAAAGAAAGAACTTCCCCGTTCCGATGCTCACAAAAGCGGAGCGCGTCCAGGCCGCTTCTTTCGCTTCCCCTGAATCCGAAGGAGGCTAGCTAGTTCTTTCGCCCAAGGGTCTCATCACCCACCTGCAGAAACAAATACTTGTGTTTCTCCCAGAAACGGGCTTGTGTGAACGCGAGTGCATGAAATAGCCATGATTGCAAGGGCTGAAAAATAACAGAGAACAAGAATTCCAGAAAGTGCAGGCGTTAGAACTTGACATCTGCCTCTTAAGAGTCTTGTTATAAGAGGACCTTTGACGTCCTCTTATATTTTTAGGCAATTCTGTATTTTTATATCGTTTTCTTGTATATCCCATTAAGAGGGTGGGGGAGAGATGACAGAGCAAAGAACAATGGATGAGGAAGAAGAGCTGGCCAAGAGGGTGCATTCTTCAAACAATGTAACATCCTTAGTTGGTACAGTAACTTGGACCACAGGCACTTGTTGAAAATCGGAATTGATGTGTTTTTGAAACTGATGTTCCTAAAGCTTTCCCCCCCCCCCGGGGTATTTGCATGCTACATTACTTTTGGACCCATTCCCTGAAATTGTTTGAAAGGAGAGGAAGAGGAATGAATGAATGAGTGAATGAATGGATGATGTTAGATTCTCAGAGTCGTTTTACAATACCCTTTACATTACTGAATCGTTCTAGATGGAATAGTAAGTTAGTTCCAAAAGCCAAATACATAATCTTTGGAAATGATTTCTTGACCAAGTTACAAGACAAGCTTAATTTTAAATTGAAAGAATTTATTAAACGCAAAAAGTGATGGTGGTTGTATTTGTTCAGCAGCATTTTCTGTTTTTGCTCAAAACAATATTAAATTGTTAAATAGTAATTATAATAAAATAGTGGGCTGTGTTGGCAACTGCTAGTGTCATATGTAATTTCAGCGTGCTGTTCCTGTAAGTGGTACAGGATCTCTCATGAGCCAGCTGGTTTATTCCCAGCTGCCTATGCATGCTTGGCTGGTTTATAATGCATTACTGTATTTCCTTCAGAAATCTTAATGAAGTAGCTAGCTGTGGAAGAATCTGGACCCCTAACTAAAAATGACTTTCCATGTGGAAGGACTGATAGCTATCATCGTGTTCTACCTTCTAATATTGCTGGTTGGAATATGGGCAGCCTGGAGAACCAAAAACAGTGGCAGCTCAGAAGAGCGCAGCGAGGCCATCATAGTTGGTGGCCGAGACATTGGTCTGCTGGTGGGTGGATTTACCATGACAGGTAGGTTCTGATGCCTCCGCTCCGTGCTGTCCACCCCTCCTTGGCTCCTCAGAGTGACAGGGCAGACGGTAGCCTTTGTCCTCTGGGGATTCCTTTTGTTCACTACTTATATATTCTAAAAATAATTTCACATTTATTTAAAACAAAGGTAAAATGGTTGCAACTCAGTAGTACTTGCACAAAATGATTTTATAATAAATCGCTGGCCAGAATATCAATGAAAGGAATCTGGGCTATCTGGACAGTTTGGTGGGTGGGAACAGAGTAAAAACAAAGAGGTGGAGAAAAGTGTCTTGGTCTTACAAGTTACGTGATAAAGTCAGCGTCTCATCATGTTCACTAACACAGGCACAAAGTTGTGACTTTGGGTTGTCTTAAATGATGAATGTCAATGAACATTAACTCGTGATGGCTTTCAACTGAATAAATCAGTTAGGGGCAACACAATTCCAAATTGATAGATGCCCTGTTTTGAAACCTAATTCTCCCACTTCGTAAACTAATTCCCTCGGAGAAGACAATCACATATTAGGAATCCACAGCACTGGAAAAATAAAAATTTCCAAGAACCTTGATATAAAAGGGGAAAAGCTAGGGTGTATCCTAACAGAAATGCCCCAGGCAGCATCTGCAGCCCCACTCAAACCACCTCTGGGTTCTGAGGGTCTGATGCCCCAAGGTGGTTCTGTTTAAGAGGTAACTTGCTTCTCTTTTATACTCTTCTTGGTTGCAGAAAATATTTCTGAAAAACAACAATTTAAAATTATATCTTTAACATTATTTGATAAATATTCACTAAAACACACATTTCACTTCTGATTCTTATTAGGTTTTTAAACATTAGCAAATTAATCCACACTAACTGGAACTCTGAGGGCCCATTGGAAAATATCCCATCAGAAATGATATCCAAATGATGCCCAGTTTCAGGCCTGATGTGCTATTAAGGTGATTCATCTGTAAATGGAGTAGTTTGCCAAAGCAATCCATGAAGACTACGTCACAGCTGGCCATCTGAAACTTATCATATTCTAGAATAGTTCATGGACTGTAGGTTTTATTTTTCAGATATAAACATCTTATGTTGTTTAACTCTGTCAACTATATATGGTTTCATATGATCTTCATGAAATTCTTTATATTTGAGTACCATGAAAGAACTCTGGGGTTAAGTAAGGACACAGAGTTACGTGTTAACGAGAACTAGAATAAGCACCAAACCCAGGTCTTCTGGCAGCCACGCCCTGAGTCTCCTGCACATCGCGCTGCAGGCAGACCTCCAGCTCACTGCATCCCCTTTCTTTATAGAGGCACATCGTATGTAAAGAGGTCCTTCTTTACCCTCTGTTTCTCAGTTTTTCTACATAGACACATACATAGAGCAAACTGTATCATGCAAAATATTTTCTGTGAAATCTAATATGCACATTTAGATGAGTACAAAAGCAGAGTAAGAATCATCCATAAGACTACCACCGGCATATACCTTTCCTGAAACGTTGGTATATATTTCCAGATGTTGTTTCTCTTATTATCCATCTATTGATGAACACTGTACACAACTTTACATCTTCATTTTCATTGTTTATTATACCGCAAACATTTCTTCATTGCCCTAAAGATCCAGATGTGATACTGGCATTGGAAGTGAATTAAAACATTGTGATTATATTCCCTTCAGGTTTTTTTCTGTACAAAGAAAATGAGAAGAAAAAGAAGAAAAACAAAATAAAACAAAGAAAGTTGGTCTCCCTCAAAAAACTGTTGAAAAGAATAAATGAGCTGCTCTATATCAAAGTCTTTGTTGACTGTAATTTTTTTCATTCTTATAATGTTCTATTTGATTTAATGCTATATCTACTGTGTTCATAAAGATAATATTTCAGAATTTGTTCTCATCATCTAGAATGATGTAACAGTCTATTAAGATATATAGAAAAATTTGAGTCGTGATGTTTTATATCATGGGTCATGGTCTAGCTCATTTTTTAA
Organism: Martes martes; assembly: GCF_963455335.1. Lineage (NCBI taxonomy): Eukaryota > Metazoa > Chordata > Mammalia > Carnivora > Mustelidae > Martes > Martes martes. The sequence goes on along the minus strand of NC_137896.1, from coordinate 52,889,553 downwards.
AGATTTTTTTCAGTCTTTCAGGACTGAAAAGAATCGTGGTCAGTCTCATAATTCATTTAAAATATGAACCGTATTACCTATACCTTGTCAGATTCATTGATTGTATATATTTGATAAAGAATAAAGTTTAAAAAATTAAAAATGCATATAGTTTGAAAGAATTCTTGTTCTCACTGGTGAATCTGACATGAAATATACAGACATGCAGAGCAAATTCTGGTGTGGAAGGGACGAGACTGGTAAAAATGTGAGGACTTTAACATGATAAGTAACCAACTTGATAATCATTCAGTCACCAAGTATGTTTTGGACAAAGGAGAGGAGACCTACACAATGAAAAGTGATCACTAATAAGCTTTGTGCTCATAAGACCATTTACTTTATGCAGTGAAACATTGTTGGCATGTTGTTAGCAGTTCCAGTTGCCTGCCAGGAGAATCAGGTCTCATTCTGCACCTGTGAGAATCATTTCTTCAAGTCCCAGTTAGACACCCAGTGGAGGGGGCATCCCTATTTATTTTTATTTTTTAAATTTTTATTTATTTTAATTTTTTAGTTTTAATTATCATATATTTTTATTAACATGTAATGTATTATTCATTTCAAACATACAGGTATGTGATTCATCAGCCTTACATAAATACCCAGTGCTCACTACATCACATACCCTCCCCAGTGTCCATCACCCAGTTACTCCATCCCTCCACCCCCCTTCCATCCAGCAACCCTCAGTTTGTTTCCTATGATTAAGAGTTTCTTATGGTTTGTCTTCCTCTCTGGTTTCATCTTGTTTTATTTTTTTCTTCTCTTCCCTTGATCTTCTGTTTTGCTTCTTAAATTCCACGTATCTGTGAGATCATATGATAATTGTCTTTCTCTGATTGACTTTTTTTGCTTAGCATAGTACCCTCTAGCTCCATCCAAGTCATTGCAAATGGCAAGATTTTGATTTTTAATGGCTGTGTAATACTCCATTGTATATATATACCACATTTTTGTATGTTCATCTGTCAGTGGACACCTGGGCTCTTTCCATAGTTTGGTTATTGTGGACACTGCTGTTACAAACATTGGGGAACACATACCCGTTTGGATCACTACTTTGGGATAAATACCCAGTAGTGTGATTGCTGGCTCACAGGGTAGCTCTATTTTCCACTTTTTGAGGAAATTCCATACTGTTTTCCAGAGTGGCTACAACTGCTTGCATTCCCATCAACAGTGTAGGAGGGTTCGCCTTTCTCTGCATCCTCGCCAACATTTATCGTTTGCTGACTTGTTAATTTGAGCCATTCTGACAGGTGTAAGGTGGTATCTCATTGTGGTTTTGATTTGTATTTCCATGATGCCGAGAGATGTTGAGCATTTTTTCATGTCTGTTAGCCATCTGTTTGTCTTCTTAGGAGAAGTGTCTGTTCATGTCTTCTACTCAGGGAAAGCCTGTTTAAATTTTCAAAAAGGCTTAGAATGAGAAAAAAAGTAATAGCATTTGTTATTTGTTAACACCCATGTAAAAGCTCCCAAGCAGATGAGAGTGGCTGCTAAGTGCATCCTTGTCCACTTTAGGATTTTGTATATAAACTTTCCACTTAAATGTGCTTAAAATTCCTTTGCAGGGAGCTCTTTTCATGTTAACTTTTAAACAATAGTACTAACCTTACAACATTTTCTTCTTTGCTTTGTATTTGGATCAAAAGTCAGATAAATTTTGGCATAAACACAATAGAGACACCTGTCTTTGACATATTATTTATTCTACTTACATTCTATGAAATTTCAGATAACTTTTCAGAGTCAAGTTTTAGTCCCAATTGGATGATACAGCCTAGTATTCAGACTCATATATGGTAAGCCAGCCTATGTTCCTTATAATCTTACACAAATTCTACAATGGATTCTTTAAAATATTTTGGCAATATTCTTCAAAGGATATAAACTATAAAGATTTAAGTGTTCCATTAATTTTAACTTTATCATAACCAAATAATAGAATAATCAAATATGGTATTGCTTTCTCACTGAAAATGGTAGAGTTTATAGATCTTTCTTGGTCCAACCTTGTTTAACCAACATGTGTTTTCTTTGGTTCTTTGACCTCCTCCTTCAACTATTATGCTACAGATATTCTATTAAATAATACCTGAAGAAGATAGTATTTCTTATTATGCTTCATGAAATATCAAATATCTTACTAAAAGACCCAGATTAAAACAAAGAATACAAGTAGGTATGCAGTCTACATCAAATACTAAATGCTATTTCTTATGCCTAAGTGTATGTTGGACACTTGGGAAGGGGGAGGGGAAAACTCACTTTAGGACACCTTGGAGTAGAAGTGTCCTCTCTCCTTTAACAATTTAAGAAAGTAAGTAATATACTATGATGGAGAATAGATCTGCCAAAATCCTATGTACCCAGGGTGTTTAAGAAGTGGCCTTATCAATAAAAATAAAATTTAAAAAAACAAGCACATACATCCATAACTGCACACATGTGCCCTCCCCCGTTCCCACCCTGCTCCACCCTGCCCTACCCTCTCTCCTCCCCCTGCCCAGGAAGGTAATTGTGATCAATGTGAGAAGATGAATACAATTAAAACAGAAGGACCTTAAAATAAAGAAACTTGACCTCATGTTATGGAAGCTGGGGGAGGAAGTTGCACTACTATTGAGAATAGAAATTGTCATATATTTTGAATATAATGTCAGACTTTAGGATATAACAATATTGTTTGAAAGTATTGATGACTAAATGGACTCAGAAAACACCCAGGGCAACACTGTCCTAGAGAAATATGATGTGAGCCATAAAAAGAATGTTAAATTTCTGCAAACCACTTTAAAAAACATGGAAAAATAGGGGAATAAATATAAATAATAGAATGTATTTAACTCAATACATTGAAAATGTTTTCATTTCACCAGGTAATTAACACAAAAAAATTATTGAGACAGCTTACATTTACTTTTGCATAGTCAGTTTTTTTTTGTTTTTGTTTTTGTTTTAAGATTTTTATTTATTTATTTGACAGACAGAGATCACAAGTAGGCAGAGAGGCAGGCAGAGAGAGGAAGGGAAGCAGGCTTCCCACCGAGCAGAGAGCCTGATGCGGGGCTAGATCCCAGGACCTTGGGATCATGACCTGAGCCAAAGGCAGAGGCTTTAACCCACTGAGCCATCCAGGTGCCCCATTGCATAGTCAGTTTTTGAAATCCAATGTGTATTTTACACTCAGAACATTTCAAACCAGACTAGCCATATTGCAGGAGCTCAATAGTCACAGGAGGCTAATGGGGACTGTGTTAAACTGAGCAGGTCTAGGGTATGATACGTATGGTGGCGTCTTTCCCTCACTGTTCATTCTATTTCAGCCACCTGGGTCGGAGGAGGTTACATCAACGGGACCGCTGAAGCAGTGTATGTACCAGATTATGGTCTAGCTTGGGCTCAGGCACCAATTGGATATTCTCTTAGTCTGATTTTAGGTAAGTGAAAGTTAAACCTTAGTGACCCACCAGTAAAGCATAAAGAACAGGAGTACGAATAACAAGTGAAATAACAAGTCAAACTGTGAATAACTATGGTGAAAACGAAAATGTTACCAGAGCTCTCTCAAGTAGATGTTACCAGAAATCAGTAACACTATGCTTAAGATTATTTGATCCCTTGATTGTGGAATATGATTTTTTTAAATCCCTTGATCTATGGTAAGAGTTAATTTCTTAACATATGATTTTTTTCCTTTCAAAAATAGTATAGAGGTATCATTAACAATGAATCAACTTGAATTATATCTGAATTTCTTTTTGTAACCAAACTAAGGAAAGGTCAAAAATATTATATAACAGAGTTCCTTTTTTTTTTTTTTTTTTTGCACTTAAAATACATTCATTGGATTATGTGCTTAATCAGTGTCTGAATGCTATGCTGGGTGATACAAAGGCATTTTAGTGAGTGCCACACGGGTCCATGTTTTTCAACCCACATGCCTTGGATACCACTCAGTGGTCCTTTGCATGCGTACAATGACAAATGTATTAAGAAATACATGTTTGGTTGCTAAATATGTCTTGGTTCTGTACTCACAGTATATTTCAGACTGGTTCTTCCACACGTATCAGTGTTCTAAAAAAATTATTTCCCTTGAGAAATTATAGCATAGTAAAAAGTTGGCAAAGACTATTATATTATGAATTTTTTATTTTCTCATAAACACTTGTTTAATTTATTTTAGGTGGTTTGTTCTTTGCAAAGCCTATGCGCTCCAAGGGATATGTGACCATGTTAGACCCGTTTCAGCAGATCTATGGAAAACGCATGGGTGGGCTCCTATTTATTCCTGCACTGATGGGAGAAATGTTTTGGGCTGCTGCCATTTTCTCTGCCTTAGGTAAGGACCTCTGCCTTTCTCTGGTTAACGGAGCATCACATACCCAACTTTACTCGCTTAAGCCACAGGCCAGGCCACCTGCAGCCTCCCTCATCTTGATGAATGCAACCATCTCTGTGCTTATTGTGCAGGGCTCCTCCTCTAATCTACACATAGTACAGACTCATCCTTCTAAAATGAAAATCTGCTCATGTCGCTTTACTGTTCCTTTCCAAACTTTTAAGTGAGCGCATAAAGCTTTTTATGACTTAGGCTCTGATTCCTCTCATTATCCCTCCCTTCCTTCTTCCATAACCCTAGACTTCACCTCCTCTCTTGCCTCTAACACTGTGAAAGTCCAGGTGCCCTCTACTTTGGACTTGTTCCCCCTCTGCCCTTTTGACTTCCGCCTAACTAACCAGAAAATGTCCTTCAGTCTTCTCTTAGACCTCATTTACTGGAATCATAATTCTGACCTTGCTGGATGACTTTCCTATGGGCTTCCCTAGGCACGTGGAATTCTCTTTTCATTGTATGATTATGTGCCTGTTTATCTGTATCACACCCAAAACCAACCTCATAAAAGGTATTATAAATTTCTTGAAGGCAGAATTTGTGTCTTGTTAATAGTTGTAATTTTATCACAAATAAATGAATGAGTGAGCGAATTATCTCTTTCTTCAAAAGAGAAGAAAAACAACAGTACTTCTTTTCTCAATGTAATCCTAAAGTACTGAGTTGTAGACATGTTTAGGGATCTAGAAAATGAACTTAGACTCCAATTAGTGCTAAGGGACAGCCCATCCTGGGCTCACTGATTCTCAGCCCATGTGTAAGGTTTAGAAAATGAGAGATTTCAGTGGGATCTTGGGAGATCTTCAGTCAGGCTTAATAACCTGCCTTTTGATCAAGGTGAAATATAAACCATTTCACTGGGCATTGATTTCCTTCTTGAAGATCAGCAGGGTTGGAAGTTCCACAACCTTCCTCAGTGAACTATGTGCATGTTTGGCATCCAGGCATCTGTGTGTGTTTCTCTCCATCACTTCTTACAAAGTAAGATAAAGGGCTTCAGTCAGTTAGACCCCAAGTGGTCAAACCAAAAGTAAGATAAGATGAATGTCCTTCTGCAGTATATATTCCAGACCACAAACTTGTCTTCTGGCTTCAGTATTATAATCAGATCTGACCTCTGTAATATCAGATATTTGTTTATGTTACCTTTCACTCCTTTCTTTTTCAGATTCCCATATAATCTTACCTTCTTGGTCTTCAGCTGTAAAATGAAGGGATGATTTGATGTAGAAAAGAAGAGAGCTTGATAATTATAAAATACTGTATAAGTCAGTGGAAAATGTTGCGCATTCTTGGTGCAATATAATAATACACCACAGTTGCCACTGCACTTATATCCTAATGAAATTATGTGTAAAAATACACCTCCCTTCCCACCTTGCTCTCATTAGCCAAGAAGCAATGGGTAGTTTATTTGTCATTAGTTTCAACACTAAAAAATGCTGATTTTAAGACAAGCTGCCCGCTGAGGTATTTTAAAAGGAGTGGGCTGAATAGCTAACAGAATACAAAATGTTCACTCTCATGGAATAAAGATCAATTTATATAATAGAGCCCTAAGGGGAGAATTGAATTAATAAACTAATATTTCTCTTTTTAAAAAAGGTTTTTGGGTTTTTTTTTTTTTTAAGAGAAAGAGAGCATGAGCAGGGGGAGGGGCAGAGGGTGAGAGAAGCAGACTCCCTGCTGAGCATGGAGTCTGCCATAAGTCTCAATCTCACGACCCTAAGATCATGATCTGAGCCTAAATCAAGAATCACTCAACCGACTGAGCCACAGAGGTGCCCCAACTAATATTTCTAAAGTATTTTGGAAATATAAACTTGAACTAAACTCTAAACTTTGCTGCAATTAGTTATTTTTGTATATGTGTGTGTCTATGTCTGTGTGTGTGACAGTATATATGTAAATATATATATATATATTGCTATGTATATCCCTCTCTACATAATGCTCTGGTAAAGAGAATGTGCATTTTTAGATTAACACATATTTTCTTCAAAAATGATAGTTGGACATAACGCAAAATTAACGTTTATTAGAAATAACTTGGAATGCTTAAGAACAGACAAACATAAGATCTATTACCACCTTCCTGTGAACATGCTTAGTTCACCACTGAAACTTAGGAGAATTTTAAACTGTCCTTTTGGTGTAAATGCACATCCTTTATATGCAATTTTTTAAAAGATTTTATTTATTTATTTGACAGAGAGAGAGATCACAAGTAGGCAGAGAGGCAGGCAGGGGGTGGGGGAGCAGGCTCCCAACTGAGCAGAGAGCCTGATGCGCGGCTCGATCCGAGGACCCTGAGATCACGACCTGAGTCGAAGACAGAGGCTTTAACCCACTGAGCCACCCAGGTGGCCCTATATGCATTTTTTTTTAAAGAAATACATATTTAGGAGTGCCTGGACGGCTCAGTCAGTTAAGCATCTGATGCTTGATTTCAGTCCAGGTCATGATCTCGGAGACATGGGATTGAGCTCTGCATCAAGCTGCACACTCAGGACAGGGTCTGTTTAGGATTTCTCTTTCCCTCTCCTTCCACCCTTCTCTCAACTCATGCAATCTAAATAAATAAATAAATAAAACTTTAAAAAAATGTATGTTTATACTTCTCACAACTGAAATTCAGTGAATGTTTATAACTTTATTTATAGTATGTTTATTTTTATGGTTGCATGAATAAAGTAATATTTCATAACAGATCTGGAAGTATAAACTTATTTTACTCACTACAAATGATGGAATCTTTAGAAAATATTTTTGAGAAAAAAATTTATCCCAGTCTTAATAGTGATAGGAAAGCTGGTGACTTCTTTAAAACCACTGAGTTGCAAACAAATGGTAGTATTTACCAATATCCAAATCTTTAGGATCCTAGTCTAGTGCTCTTTCTTCTATAGCATGTAGCCTCCCACCCCACCTTTTGGAGGTGTAGCATTAGTAAAAGTAAGACTTTTACTAATGGGTAGAAAATTAAACAGCAGCCCTAAGAGGCAGGGTAATAATTGTACTTTTCAAAATTCATGAGATATGGCTTAGAAATGTTGTTATTAAAGGAGAAAACCAGACCAAAAGAATGGCAAAGAATTGGAACTAAAGTTTCAACATGAAGTAAATAATTGCAAGGGAAAAAAAGTTTGTTATGTTTCTAAACAAAAATTACTCAGTTGTCCAAAGTCACTTATAAATAATTGAAATAATTGACTGCATTCCCTTGTCTTCATCCTCCAATTCCTTACCAGACTTTTCCTTTTATTAATTACCTTTACTCAAGAAAATAATTTTGTTACCAAATCCAAAGTACTAAGAAAAAAATCTTGAAAAGTATTTATATTGTTATCTTTGATATTATATATATTATTGCTCCTTCACAAAATGGATTTTCATCTCTGGTAGGTTGCATACACTGTTAGCATGCAATTGAGGGATGGTAGCGGTAGCAGAACGTAAGATTGCAATCAACGATACCAAAAAAATCACGTATTTGTTCTGTGTATGTTAACATTTCTATAATTGCTGTGTTAGTAATATAACATATAAACTATATAACTTTGAGAACAATGGGAAAGGGTTTGTAAACCAGCAAGTGAATTCCAAACTGGAAGTCCAGGAACAATAGTGAGTGATCCAATTGTCCATTCCCTAATATTCTCATTGGAAATACAGACACTAACAAACACAACAAACAAAGTCATAACATAGGAAAAACATAAATTTTATTTCTAAGGCAGATTTAAAATTCTGCTAATGAAAAAAAAGCTCTGCTAAATGAAAATTACTTAGATGATGTTAAAATCTAGCAGTGGGACTGGAATAAATTTTAACAATTTTATGATTTGCTTTTACAAAATTGTCTTAAACCTTGGTACCTTTTACCATCTGTTATCTAAAAAAAGCTAACAAGGAGGCACCTGGGTGGCTCAGTTGGTTAAGTGTCTGAATCTTGGTTTCACCTCAGGTCCTGATCTCATGGGTCATGAGATCAAGCCTCGAGTTGGGCTTTGAGCTCGGTGGGAGCCTGCTTGGATATTCTCTCCTTCTGCCCCTTCCCCTGTTTGCTCTCTCTCTATTTCTCTCTCAAAAATAAATAAATACATCTTTAAAAGAATAAAAATAAATAAAAATAAATTTAAAAAGCTAGCGGGGTCAGAGTTAACGCAAAATGGAAAATAGTGATTGTGCTTATTTTGAGGATATGAATAAACATATTGTATATAGCTAGTATATATCATGGAATTCTAAAGTCATGTCATGGGTTTTGGGTGTCCTACATGAATAAGTTACCAAAGCATCAATTTCAGAAAGAAAGAATATTTTTAAATATATATGTATTATATACTAAGTGTGTGTGTGTATATATATATACACACACATATGCAAGTTACAGAGATTTTAAGATTTTTATATGAAAAATTACATTAGCTGTTATCATCCAATACACTTCACATGACATGGGGAAGTACCTGCTGTCACTGAACATTCAGTATATCCTTGAGCAGAAGGTGGAATCCACTTGAGTACCTTGACCACAGAATTCTCTTGTCTGCTTTCTTCAGGAGCCACCATCAGCGTGATCATTAACGTCAACGTGCAAGCTTCTGTCATTGTCTCCGCGCTGATCGCCACTCTGTACACACTGGTGGGTGGTCTGTACTCTGTGGCCTACACCGATGTTGTTCAGCTTTTCTGCATCTTCATAGGCCTGGTAAGTGGAGCCAGTCACAGACTTTCTTCTTTTACTTTCTTCTCTTTCTTCTTTCTAAATGGTAATGTAGCATTTTATATGAACTCAGCAAAATTAATAGAAATGTTATTTTCCATCATGAGTAATACATAGTAAGTCATGTACCATTTGAAATTTCAAATTTCTCAGCGAATTAATTGGACAAAAAACTGTAGTCATTTTCTTGTTTTTTGACAGAAAATAGGCTCTCAGTTTAATTCTTAGAAAGGTCTAGAGCTTCCTTTCCTTCATGCCTACATTTGATGGAAACCTATGTGTGCCCTTCCTTGAGTTTGAAGACAACACATTTTACTCAGAGTTAAAATGTCACTGAGCAGGGAGCCCAATGTGGGGTTCAACCCAAGGACCCAAGGATCATGACCTGAGCTGAAGGCAGATGCTTAACTGACTGAGCCACCCAGGCACCCCCTGCATTGGTCTCTTAACCTTTCCATGTAATCATTTTAATTGATCCGTAAGACTGCTCATAAGACAGAAATTATCCCATTCAAAAAACTGTGGGTTTCAATATTAATCTTTACTATTTGGGGGGGGTCTAAAAACAAAGAAAATGTTTAATTATATAAGGCACTAACAAGATTTATCATGTATTGCTTTTAAGTCCTAAACTAGATTAGGTAATATATGTGTGTTTTATTCAGTAAAAAGTACTGTATAATTATGAGACATATTATTGATGCTTCATTAAAAGTGCTTTTGTGTATTATGAACACATTTTAGTCAGTGATGAGCCTTTGCAAACTCAACATCTTAAAATGTGAAGACTGTATTATTACATATATAATAATATCCAACATCTAGGACATATCCAAGAAAATGGCGTGAGCACTCCATGCTGGGCACTGTAGTGGGTTCATACACGATTGTTATCCCGGCTGTGCAGCCTTTACGGCCAGTGCCCTTGGAGAAAGGCCACGGAAAGAAGAAGCTGAGACTGCACATCATGACTCCCTTCTCATGGATGACTAAAACACCCTTTGAGATTTCTCTTTTTTCCTTCTTTTTCTCAGAATGAAAAGCTCTTTATTTTAGGACTTACACTAGACAGAAATGAAAAATGAAGTCAAATCTCATATTCATTTTTTTAATTTTCTAGTATCTTCAATAATGGGAAGAAATTTTTAAAAGAATGGACTACAACTAAAATTACAGTTTAGCCATAAACTGACATATGCTAGCAATGATCACAACATTTCCTCTTTTTCCCTTAGCATCTATGTGCATGTCATGGAATCTCATTCACTAGTAGCTTTGTTGAATTCAAGTCAATTTAATTTGCTCAATGATTCCTATTTTCTTATTTTTAAATTGTCAGAAGCAAATGGACAGTGCTGAAATTCATAATTCTCCTTAGCATCATCATAACCTTCCAGAAATAGATCTCTGTTCGGAACATTGGAAGCAAGTTTGGTTTGGCAATGACAGATCTCTTAGCTGATGCACTTGGTATTTTAAGAAAGGCAATGCTATGGCACCTGGGTGGCTCAGTCAGTTAAGCGTCTGCCTTCAGCTCAGGTCATGATCTCAGGGTCCTGGGATTGAGCCCCACATTGGGCTCTCTGCTCAGCAGGGAGCCTGCTTCCCCCTCTCTCTCTCTGCCTGCCTCTCGGCCTACTTGTGATCTCTCTCTCAAATAAATAAATAAAATCTTTTTTTTAGAAGAGAAAGAAAGTAGCTGGGGCACCTGGGTGGGTCAGTGGGTTAAGCCTCTACCTTCAGCTCAGGTCATGATCTCAGGATCCTGGGATCAGGCCCTGCATTGGGCTCTCTGCTCAGTGGGGAGCCTGCTTTCCCCTCTCTCTCTGCTCTGTCGGCTTGTGATCTCTCTCTCTGTCAAATAAATAAATTTTTTAAAAGATTTTATTTATTATTTGACAGACAGAGATCACAAGTAGGCAGAGAGGTAGGCAGAGAGAGAGAGGAAGGGAAGCAGGCTCCCCACTGAGCAGAGAGTCTGATGTGGGGCTTGATCCCAGGACGGTGAGATCATGACCTGAGCCGAAGGCAGATGCTTAACCCACTGAGCCACCCAGGCACCCCTCAAATAAATAAATTTTTAAAAAAAGAAAGAAAGAGAAAGACAATGCCAGGGGATGAAGCTATTTACTGATGATATATGTAATTTCTCATTGCCTTTCATGAGACCAGAACTTAAAATACATAGGGGTATAAATCAAGCATGCCAGCATAAAGGTGATGGGACAAATATATGTGGGGACAGATGTTAGAGTGGTCTTCTATAAAATGTGACTAAACTGATGAGGAATCGAGTTGTCTTGGTTACTAGTTAAGAGACTATTGACTTGACTGGGTAAAAGGCCAAGCTTGGTTTGTTTTCCAAGCTGCAAATGGCTATACATGCATACATAATTAATGAATCAATTCACACCTTAAACTATCTCCTTTTCTCAAATTCTCCAATTCTGTTGATTTTATCACCATCCTTGGAGCTCCACCACTGTAAAGTTGAAGTTCATCTGTTCATTTTCCTCTCTCTGATCTCTTCCTGCTGTAATCTAAGGGCTCCTCAATCTCCCTTCAGAACCCTTTTCAGTACCAGTGTCTTTCCATTTCCAATATGATGGCTCTATTTAAGGCTTTCATCTGGGTCATATCAGTGCACCTACTATTTCTCCTGACTATCCCTTCTCCTAAGCTCACTGTTCACATCTACGATATTAAAATGCAGATGAAATCTACTAAAATCTTTTTACAACTCAGAAGAAATGCCTCTAGCTTCCAGTTGCTACAGAACAAATATAAACCCCTTTGCTTTCAATTCAAATTTCTTGCCATGTGTTTATGTTTATCTCTCCCATTTCCCTAAGCCACTCCCATGTCAGCACACCTTGTCATGCAAAAGACCTGAGGGCTCACCCGGTGTGTTCTCCTCTACCTTGTTCCACATAGAAGGCCTCCCCATTCTATTCCTTATTTTTTATTAGCACTGGGCTCATCCTTGGAGTTTTGTCTTACCCACCAAATTCTCAATCAGCTCTTTCCTTGTCACTTTAATAAATGGACATCTTTCTCTAATTCAAAGAAAACATGAAAAGTTTATATATCAATATACTTAATGTTCTTAAACTTAATGTTTTCTTCCCAAAGGTTGGCTGACTGCTTCTATAACTGATAGGACATGGTGTAACTAAACGCAGGCATAGATAATATGTTACTCTAACTTTTTAAATCAGAATTTCATGGTGTCCCACAAAGAACGTGATTCCAGGTTCTTCTCTGTCTGAACAAAAGGAGAAACTGAGCTGTGCGGTCTATGAAAAAATAAAACGTGTGGCAAAAGTCGTAGCTTAACTCTGTCACGCCCCTCTTTGGTTGCAGTGGATCAGCGTCCCTTTTGCCCTGTCACATTCTGCAGTTACTGACATTGGGTACACTGCTCTGCATACCAAGTATCAGAAGCCTTGGCTGGGGACCATTGAATCATTTGAAGTCTACACTTGGCTTGATAGTTTTCTGCTGTTGGTAAGTAATGCCCTTACCTGAGGACTGCAATCTTATTTTTCCTAAAATCAAATGCATTTTTAAGATTTAAGGCTTGTATGTAAATTTCACCTACTGCTGCACATCTCTTTCTGCACTGACTGCTTCTTATTGGAAGATGGGGCCACTTACTATGGTAGCTGACTAGTGTCAAAGTGGAGAGAAAGTGAAGCCTTAATGGGAGAATGTCTATGGGGTGATGTATGGTGTATCCATATTTCTGTTGTGCTGTAAGTCAGGAACAGCATGCCCTACCCCCAGGGACTTCCCCAGTCTGAGGCCACGCCATCTGAAAGTTTTAATTTGTATTTTGGAGTAAGGCATTAAAGCCAGCTTCTTCTGAAATAAGTAACCCATTTAGTCCCTAATTACTGATAAGCAAATTATTGTCAAAAGGCCTTTAGTGCACATAGAAGTTGGGAAAAGAGGTGTCATTCAAGAAAGATGCCAAGAAAGAAGCTCTGGGAAGTCAGAGACAGCTTAGGAACATGCAGAACTTTGGGGTGAAGGTGTTGGTAGTGAGACGTGGGGCACAGAAACAGTAAAGGCAGATCACAGATTGACAGAAGAGGGGAAAGCCAAAAGAACCTGCCAGATTTTGTGATTTTGCTAACTGGAGGGATTACTTACAAAAATAAAACATTGTATTTAATTTCAAAATAAATAGATTAATGTTTATATCAAAGTGAAGGGGAAATTATTTTTGTTTCCTTTTTAAAGGGCTCATGATATTTTGTCATTTCACTTTGTATTTGTTACACTTTGCTAAATTTCAGTGCTTAAAGTTTATGTGTCTGTCCTAGTAGAAAAATTCCTGGTAAGGGGTGCCTGGGTGGCTCAGTGGATTAAGCCTCTGTCTTAGGCTCAGGTCATGATCCCAGGGTCCTGGGATCAAGCCCCGCATTGGGCTCTCTGCTCGGCAGGGAGCCTGCTTCCCCCCTCTCTCTCTGCCTGCCTCTCTGCCTACTTGTGATCTCTGTCTGTTAAATAAATAAATAAAATCTTTAAAAAAAAAAAAAAAAAAGAAAGAAAGAAAGAAAGAAAAATTCCTGGTAAGGCGGGGCACCTGGGTGGCTCAGTGGGTTAAGCCTCTGCCTTCGGCTCGGGTCATGATCCCAGGGTCCTGGGATCGAGCCCTGCATTGGGCTCTCTGCTCGGCGGGGAGCCTGCTTTCTCCTCTCTCTCTGCCTGCTTGTGATCTCTGTCTGTCAAATAAATAAATAAAATCTTTATAAAAAAAAAAAAATTCCTGGTAAGAAGATAGGAAGACATGTAAACAGGTTGTTTCCAGTGGTGGGGTGAGGGCAGAGCTTCTTTCCCAAGGATTGTTAAGAAATATTTTGGCTGACACTTTTCTAGAACGGCTTATAATTATGAATTGAATGGAGAAAGTTAAATGTAACACGTATGTGAAATTTCGTCTGCATGGCAGGGTATATTTATGATGATATGGAGGAGATTACGGCACTCAAAGGTAGGTAGTCTGTTGATAATCACACCCTTGTCTGAGAGAGGGATTGAAATAAAGCATCAAGACCCTGAAGTCATTTCTCCTACACTACACTTTAGTCCTCAGATTTATTAATCTTCAAAATAATGCATTATATCCAATGACTGCTAAAGTTTCTTCCATCCCCCCAAATTATATGGCCAAGTCCTGTTCATTCTTCAAAATGTAGCATAAGTGGTAGTGAAACAGTAGATGTTGAATGAATGAGTGAGTGAACTGTAGAAGTATGCCTTGAAATGTTTCACCAAGGGTCTCTGATCTTCCAACTGGCTCTCTGAACTTCCACTTGTCATAAGTGACTTGTGGAGTCCTGCTCTGGATTTCTCTGAGGGATCTCCCAGCCCCACCTTGAAACTGCTCGCTGATAGCAGTCCTCCCCTGGCCTATTGTGGTGGCCCTTCACAGTCTCCATGCAGCAGCGCACCTGCATCTCACTTGTCCTAATCCTTCTTCCACCTTTGCCATCAGGGCTTCTGTTTGTCCGTGGAGGTCAGATTTTACCTTATTTACAAAGCTCTGATGACTTAAATGTCCAGAGAGATTGGCATGTAAAATTAGAGTGTATCAATTCATACAAGCATTGAAATTATTGGTGACTATTCACTGGCATAGAAAATGTTAATGATATTCATATAGTCCTGACTTGTAATGGTTTGACTTAACAGGTTTTCAACTTTGCAGTGGTGAGAAGGCAATAGCATTCAGTAGAAACCATACTTTGAATTTTGGTCTTTTCCCGGGCTAGCAGTATGTGGTATGATCCTCTCTCATTGTGCTGGGCACCAGCAGCCAGCCACAGCTCCCAGTCAGCCATGAGGGTGAACAACAGATACACTGACGAACATTCTGAACCCATACACCAAACTGCTATTCACTTTAGGTATAGTATTCAATGAATTATATAAAATAGTCAACACTTCATTATAAAGTATCTAACATTTATGTTAGATGACTTGCCAAATTATAGGCTACTGTCAGTGTTCTAAGCACATTAAGGTAGGCTAGGTTGAGCTATGATGCTCAATAGTTTACATATATTAAATGCATTTTGGATTTTGAATTCAGATTTTTTCAGCTTACGATGGGTTTATTGAGATGTAACACCAACATAAGTCAAGGAAGATCTGTATTGATTAACAAGTTACAAACCAAAGGAAAAGTTTTGGAAGAATATAGACTTGAGGCATGGATTATGAATTTTAGAATTTCTTCTTTTACTTTTTTTTTAAACTTTTGAACATGTATAGCTTTTATATGAGGTGATTATTCTGGAATCAATACATGTCAAGCACTCTTAGCACAGAGGTGAAAGTGATAAACAATACATCCCAGAATTTAGAGCCCAGTGAAAGAAGACCGGCAATTAAAGAAACAGCTTCAGTACGTTGTAATATGGAAATTCATTCACCAGTTCACTCATTCATATGATAAGTATTTATTGAACACAGACTCTAAGCAAGTCAAAGAACCATGGCTGTAATCATGGGGAAGGTATTCCCCAGCCTCCTCTTTAGCCACTTCCACACACCCTAACCTTTAATTAAACTAAAAAAACAGTGGTCTCAGAGCTGCTTCATTGCTTTTTTTCTTTCTTCCTTTTTCACACTGAATTCTCTGCTAGGTGCTCTCTTCTCTCTCCATCTCTACCTTGTGATACCCTCTCAATGCTTAAGAACTGACTCCATGTCAGTTCTGTAGGTTTCCCTGATTACTATGCAGTTGTCCTTCCTCCCACTTTTTCCCCGGCCTCTGTTACCCCTGATTAATTAATTGTTCTCAATTTTCTTCCCATTCATACCTCCTTATAGAAGGCAACAAATTACATTACAGTTCACTGTCTCCAAAACTTTTTTGATTGTATATCCTCAACAAGAATTTTAAGCATACTCCCGAAGTAGGTATGTGTAGTTATGAATTACTTACACATAGTGTACTAATAAGTTATATCATTTAATTTAAAAAGTAACATGTAAGTATGAGGTAAAATTGAGTATAAATAGAAATTCTAATATTTTCTTTGAAGCTCTTTATATTGTCTTAAGCACTCTGCACACCCTGCTTTGGAAAACGCTGGATTTCATTGACTCTTCCAGTGAACAGGGAGCTCCAGAGCAAGAACCATTCCCCTCAAAACCATCCTACTACCTGGTCCAGAAATATTTACTGGGTTTTATTAATTCAAATTAAAGTTACTCCTTTCAGAATCTTAATTTTTTTTGAAAAAAAAATTATGATGGTTAAAACCTCCAGATGAAAACAAATTGAAGGCTTCTGGATAGTTGTAATGCAGTTTAAGTAGGTAAATTAAAGAATAGAAAAGATTGGGCTATGTAATGATGAAGGAAGAAACTTGAGGAAACTCTGCACAGTTGAAAACATGACAACGACGTGATTGCCATTGAGGTGTTTGGCAGGTAGGACCATTTATGGTACATAAGAATCAAACATATGACTATTGTGTAGGTATTACTATTGTGTAGGTACTGCTATTCCTGTAGGTAGATATCATTAAAACAAACTAAAGAAGTTTATCTTTCACACCACTGTGTTTTGTAAAGATGATACAGGGTGATAAACTCATGGCTATTTTGATTTTCAATTAATAGAGTTACTTATTGGATTATGTAACCTTTGCAAGAGCAGTCATGGTTCATAGTGTATATTTTCCATTCCAATTGTTCCTTCATGACATACACAAACACTTAAAAAGATGACTGAATGTGACTATAAAAAAATCTCATTTAAAAATACCTAATGCATATTGCTTGGCTCCAATTCATTCTGAGTCCCTTTTGTTCCCATGCAGATGCTGGGTGGAATCCCATGGCAAGCCTACTTCCAGAGGGTCCTCTCTTCATCCTCAGCCACTTATGCTCAGGTGTTGTCTTTCCTGGCAGCTTTTGGATGCCTGGTGATGGCTCTACCAGCCATACTCATTGGGGCCATTGGAGCATCAACAGGTATATCTCTTGCAACTTCACTAACTGACCCACTGAGATTTCACTGAAATGACCAATTACCACCCAGCTGCCCTCCCTCTCCCACTTGCCCTCTTACCTCCACTTAGTTGAATGTTTCTCATCATATTCATATAGAGACCTTTATTATAGCATTCAAGTAATTGTATCATAGCTCAGTGTCTCCAGTTTTTGATGCTTTCCCCACCAATAAAACATATGTGAGCATACCCCTTCATGTTGATATACTTATCAATTGCGTATATGTAATTCTGTCAACAGTGGTTCTCAACAAAAGTACACATTGACATCATCTGGGGAAGAGAAGAGATGCTTTAAAAAATAGCTCTTTCTATCCTACCCCACAGGGATTTTATTTTAATAATATAAGGTGGAGCCAGAAACCAGGGTTTTTTTTTAAAGCCCCTTGGTTGGTCAAACTTAACCTGATTTGAAATCTACTGGCTTAGAAATTTAATGACACCTAAAGACCAGTTTGAACTTGAGATTTTCGCTTTACATTTGTAATTGTTTCTTAAGTAAGAGTTTTCTTTCCTGAAGAAATAAATTAATAAGTGTGCAGGTAACGGTAAAATTAAGGCACTGAGACTTAGGGAATAATTTATTCAAATTTGGTAAAAAGAGCATCATAAGCTAGTTAGCCTCTATCTAAAACATTTTTAAAATCTCACCATTAGTTTAATTGAAATTGTTAATTATTCCTGACACTTACATATCTATGCTATATGACTTCCATGAACATTCATGAAAATACATCACAGTAACCCAAATTCAAAGAATTCCATAGGTATATATCATTAAAACAAACTAAAGAAGTTTATCTTTCACTCCACTGTGTTTTTTAAAGATGATACAGGGTGATAAACTCATGGCTATTTTGATTTTCAATTAATAGAGTTACTTACTGGATTATGTAACCTTTACAAGAGCAGTCATGGTTCATAGTGTATATTTTCCATTCCAGTTGTTTCTTCATGACATAAACAAACACTTAAAAAGATAACTGACAAAGGTGATTGTGTGCCTTTGAGTAAAAGATAGCACTTATGTCAGAATCAGAAAAAATCTGACTTCTGTCTGTGTGTGGGTGTGACTGTGTGTGTGTGTGTGTGTGTTGTAGGACAACAGACAGAGAAAAACAAAGTGAACTCTATTTTTTTCTTGGATTGAGTACACATTCTTGGTTGTTATTTCTGGCACCATAGTAGTCTCAATGAATGCTATAAAATTGGTTTCAACAAAGTGTAGCTTTGAACAATCATAGTAGAAAATGGAGGAAGAAAAAAGTGGTAAGATCCAAGGGAAACTGCACTTATTTGGTCCTGGAATTATGCCATCAAAGCTCAGCAAATAAAAAAGGAGCTATATTAATGTACATTTAAAGATTCCATTGTATTCTTCAGTACACGATAGTATAAGTAAACAGCACTGGGTGTCATACCCAAACAATGAAGCATGGAACACTACATCAAAAACTAATGATGTACTATATGGTGACAAATATAACACAATAAAAAAAGAACTATATATTCAAAGATAAACTTATTTTTTTGTTTGTTTTCACCATGATTTTCTCTATCTTGCATACAATAAGGTCTTAATGGCCACTTTCTACATAATAAGAAAAAAAGAGATTAATTAGCACAATGCAGAATTTCACTAGCTAAAAAATCAGTTTGAAGATGTAATTTCTTCTATGAATTCTAGAGTTCAGCAGACCAACTCACCATAAAATGTAAATAATCTTATACCTTATTTTACTAGTGGTTCATCTCAGATTTTGTTGAAAAAGAATAATATTAATGTTGATGAGTCTTCAACTGGTATATTGGATAGGTTTGTATAAGTCAAAACACTCGGGTTTTGGGCTGCATTTAAAAGAATAATGGAGGGGTGCCTGGGTGGCTCAGTGGGTTAAGCCTCTGCCTTCGGCTCAGGTCATGATCCCAGGGTCCTGGGATCGAGCCGCGTATCGGGCTCTCTGCTTAGCGGGGAGCCTGCTTCCTCCCTCTTTCTCTGCCTGCCTCTCTGCCCACTTGTGATCTCTGTCTATCAAATAAATAAATAAAATCTTTAAAAAAAAAAAAAAAGGAAGAATGGAAAATTTTGGAAAGTAATGCTGACAGTGTTTAATTGATCATGCAACTCCTTCAATTATGATAAAAAGACATAAACTTTCTTAAACAAAAAATACAGTGTCCTATTTTTCTTGTAGTATCAATATCAGACATAATTTCTAAGTTTCAAGTTTAAAAACTTGAAAGCACATTTTCTTATTTTATTTTTTTCAGAAAACCTTTTATATATTTGAAGAAACTGCATGTTGTTTACTTTGGCTTTGTGGTTTTAAAAAACATTTTCAGGCACATATATTATTTATTGTATAAAAACGTAGTGGTTGTACCATTTATGTATGTAATTTCTAAATCAGCTTCACTGTGTTATTTTGTGAGATAAAATAAACTGGTAATACTCTGTAATAAAATTTTACTCCAAAGGTTAATATATTGCACTAACTATAATTTGGTGACTTCCCAGACTTGGCAAATAGTATCATCATTCAGACCTATGCTATCAGATTCTTTCAGGATATTCTGCATTGTAAAGGCATGCCTGAGAGATCCCAATGTTCATTAAGGTTTGCGAACCACTGAATGAATCCAATGATGATTCTTCTTTTTACTTCTTGCTTTAATGAAATCAAGCACTTGCCATTTTCTGCCCATTTCTCTCTTATCCTCGCAATGTCAAACTTGCTTTTAACATTGCTTTTAACAGCCTGGCCCACAGACTTAGAGATGTGCTGCAAAGTGCTGTCTGGCCATCTCTGGTGCCCATGCCCTCCTGTTTCCTTGTGACTTTTTCTATCTTTTATGTTTTGAGTCCCTTTACACAGATTCCAAAATCCTTCTGAAGTGCAGTCTCATACCTGCACTTTCTACTCGATAAACAAGGACTTTCCTTTATCTACCATGCCTCCTGTTTCCAATAAGTGGAATCCAATGCAAGAAGGAATATAGTTGGGGGAAAAATAATGCTGAGGGTCCTCCAAAACCAAGTTTATATATGGGAAGAGGATGGATGAGAATATCTCCACTATTGCATGTGTGACTGAGGACTGGATCGCTAAGTGTCCTCTCACATCTCCAACTGATTGAAGAACTACTCCATGCTTTTGTTTTATAACATTTGTGTTCTGTGATTCTGTACAATTTTATGTCATAATTACAGAAGAGAAATAGGTAATAACTAGGTAGATAAGTAGATAGATAACTGATGATTGAAAGATAGGCAGATAGATGATAGATGATGATTGATAGATAATTAGATGATAGAAAGATAGATAGATAGATGATAGATAACAGGTCTTATGAATAAGGCTAAGTGTACCCAAACCCATTAGAAGCCAGAATTACATATAAGACAATGGACTTCCCACCCACTTAGACCAACATACCTAGTTAGATTTCTAGACCGAATTATAGACTTCTCCTCTAATTAGACTTATTAATTCATTCTAAATTTCAAAAGCTCTTAGTAGATAGAATGACCCCCAGATGGATAAAGAACATACGGTTCTTTGGATGTTTTTATATTTGTTTTTTTTCTGTTCAACAGACTGGAACCAGACTTCATATGGGCCTCTAGATCCCAAAGACAACGATGAAGCAGACATGATTTTACCAATTGTTCTGAAGTACCTCTGCCCTGTGTACATTTCTTTCTTTGGTCTCGGTGCAGTTTCTGCTGCTGTTATGTCCTCAGCAGATTCTTCCATCTTGTCAGCAAGTTCCATGTTTGCCCGGAACATCTACCAGCTTTCGTTCAGACAAAATGTAAGAATGTTTTTTCTTCAGACATAACATTATTGTTGTTGTTTTGTTGTTGCTGCTGTTGTTGTTGTTGTCACCTTTATATTTATTGTGTCTGTAGTATTATATATATAGTAATATCCTATATTCAAATCAGACCCTAGTTTGATGAAGCACACAAGGTTAAATAATGCCGAATTTTATTTAAGCTGTACATAAACATTTTTAATGCATGTTATCATTCATGTTCGTATGGAAGGGAACATATCAACACTAGTATTTTTTTGAGAGGTACATTCATATTGCTATAATTTACATTTCTTGTCTTTCTAATGAAAGAGTCATGAAACCTAAAGTATCAAAAAACTTTGAGTTTGATCAAGATGATTTAAAAAAAAAAAACTTGAAGCAGAACATAGTGAGCAAGTTATTTTGTGGGCATTTGTGCAGTTGAACTCCCAAGTCTACATTGGCAAGAAAATTGCCTCTCAGTGTGATTGAGCTGACTGAATCAAGTCGGTGCAGAACACCACTGTTGTGTCACTGAGGAGCCAATTGCCCTATTCACCGTCCTCCTTCACTAAGGCTTTGTGTTTCTCTAGTTTTTCTAGGTCATAGTGAACAAAATGGTCCCACTTGTTTTTAAGGTGGCTAGACTTAAAGATGATGGGACTCCCAAGAGACAGCAAGCAAGAGTGGGCCATGCCTCCTCACAGCCACCTAGGAATTATTCCTTAATATGTAAAGTCCTTTATGTGATGTCCTTTCTTGTATTATTATTCCCCTATGACGGCACAGTAGCTCACACCCCTCTCCCATGCACATTCAGGGAAATGTGTAGCTGCCCATGCTTCCGCACATGGCACACAGAAACCCCCCCCCAAAGGCCCACCAGGGAGGCCACCTAGATGGCTTACTTCCTCTGCTGTGGTTTAGGCTGATTTTGCCCACATTGAACTGTGTGAACCAGGGGAATTGTTTAGACCAGTTTTAAAGCACAGAGAGGCATCTCACTCTTCACCTAAATGAACCAATGCACTGTGTGAAAAGCTGTCACTGGCAATTTCTTGCAGGCATCAGACAAGGAAATCATCTGGGTCATGCGAATCACGGTGTTTGTGTTTGGAGCGTCCGCCACAGCCATGGCCTTACTAACAAAGACCGTGTACGGGCTCTGGTACCTCAGCTCAGACCTCGTTTATATCATCATCTTCCCCCAGCTGCTCTGTGTGCTCTTCGTCAAGGGAACCAACACGTACGGGGCTGTGGCAGGTTACGTGTCTGGCCTTTTCCTGAGAATCACCGGCGGGGAGCCATATCTGTACCTTCAGCCCTTGATCTTTTACCCTGGCTACTACTCTGATAAGAACGGCATATATAATCAGAGATTCCCATTTAAAACCCTCGCCATGATTACCTCGTTCTTATCCAACATTTGCTTCTCCTATCTAGCCAAATACCTCTTTGAAAGTGGAAGCTTGCCTCCCAAATTGGATGTGTTCGATGCTGTTGTTGCAAGGCACAGTGAAGAAAACATGGATAAGACAATTCTGGTCAAAAATGAAAATATTAAATTGGATGAACTTGCCCCTGTGAAGCCCCGACAAAGCCTAACTCTCAGCTCCACGTTTACCAATAAGGAGGCCTTCGTCGACATCGACTCCAGCCCAGAAGGGTCTGGGACTGAAGATAACGCATAATGACCCCATCCAAATAAAATAATGCTTTCACAAACTGAGTACCACGGCAGGCTAGTCTGGGAGGGATGGAGGGATGGATTGCAGCATATAAAAAATATACTTTAAAAGCGAACAGCATTCAGGAGGACAAAAATCCATATAAAAGTGCAATTGCACAAATGCAAGCCAAGCGAGAAGGAAGCATCTGTGAAAGCAACAGCTTGCTTTCTCACCAATATTTCTCATCCTCACTCGATTCTGACTCTAGTTAGTTTTCTTAAGTATTCAAAATTGAATTAAGCCCCTCTCAAAGAACAGAGGGCCAAACAGAGCATTTATCTTTATTCTGAAAAAAAAAAAAAAAAAAGTAGATAGGAAAGAGCCAAGGAAATTAGGTGGACTTGGTCAAGACCTTATCTACTAATGCACTGGTGGGTCTAGTTTATTGTCACAGCAAAGTCAGGAGAGGAACTTGCCATCACTCCAATGAATGGTGCAACAAATTAACCACTGATTGTCCTGATGTGATGATTATTTCCTTCTTTCACTTTCTTAACTAGAACATCTGCTGAATATGCAATTCGTTTCTCTTTTTGTAGTGGCACTTATTATTCTGAGCACAGACAAAGCAAACACATAAAAAATATTGTGTTGTGTCATTTCTTTAGGTACAAGGTAATAGGAAAGTAGAATCCATCTTTGTAGAGGAGCACTATTTCCTTTGAGTGTGTCTAACGGCTACCATATGCATTGAGACACATACCTGGAGGATGGAAGTCATGATTATTCGGCAACCTTAAAGCAGTAAATCAAGAAGGCCATTAAGCAGGAAGTGACAGGAAGAAGAGTGGGTTTTTACCTTCATCTGAAGCTTATGTAGTTTTGCTTCATGATAAAAGAAGTAATGTCTTGGCTTCCTATCTAACCTCGTACTGGAAGTAAAATTGAGCCATATAGAAGGTAAGGTAGCAGCATAGCACCAGTTAAGGTTAATGAGAGATAAACAGCACCTCTTGATAAAACTAAAAAAACAAAACTCACTTAATTTTGGACATTCATTCATGAGGATGATTTAGTGTCAAGAGAGTGATGCTGTGGCACTTCTTGCAAAAGCCAGTCTTAGGTACTAGACAAATCACCACTACGGAGAGTAGATAGTGAATTTTAAAATGCAGAAGAAAGCAGAAAGTAAAAATAAGTCCTAAAGGGAAAAAGCCATCAATTTTAACATTTGGTGTCCACATAACTTTCATGAGGTTGGTCATTATATATTACTTTTCTCCTTTTCTGGAGTTAAAAATACATATGTGTATAAATATATATATGCAATGGTTTGTATCCATTTTAGAATTTTAAATTCTTTCTCAGAGGTCACATTATAGAAATAACCAGAGCTATGTCTATGAAAACAGAGTGAACTGATGAGCTGAAAAATTATCTGAGCATTTGATCCAATAAGGAAAGGCAACATGACTTATTTAAACTAAAGCACATTGTCCAAAAACATTTGTTTTGCAATTCATAGACAAAATAAAGTTAACTCCATGTTCAACATTAAGTATAAAAGTTATGTCCAGGAAGCTAGAATTCCTATTAAAAAATTATAATTGTCTAAAAGCATCAAATAATGCATCTCTTTGTTATGAAACATGAGTTAAATTCACAGGGTAATCTTTAAAATATGAATTAAATAATTTTACATGTTATAATGTCCCATACTTTAATGTTTTATAAAAGCTTGATGGAGAATATGATGTTGCATTCAGAATCTTTATAGAACATCATCTATGTTTAAGTGAAAAGAGAATTCCTTTCATTCTTCTGTTTGCTCAGAATTTTCTTTATGCCTAGTGCCCAATGGAGTACTTGGAAGGAGCACATTTTTGGAAGTAGTAAGGGTGGGAATCCCAAGATTCTACAGCATGGATGGAGAGAAGAACCCAGGGCAGGAAGCTCACAAAGGACAAAGTACAATGATGGAAACATTTGGCACGGAAGTGATGACTTGCTGGGGACTGCTGTTCCTGGTACCTCTGATCCTTCAGAAATGCCACGCTCTCCAACACACTGCCTGAATAATTGTTTTGATGCACTCCATCACTCTGAGTTTTTGTTTCAACCTATTAAGGTGGCAACTTCCATGTAAAACATCACCCATATTATAATAAAATACAACAGGGATTTAGTCTCTTTGAAGATGTTATAGTTTACAACTTTAC
Organism: Martes martes; assembly: GCF_963455335.1. NCBI lineage: Eukaryota > Metazoa > Chordata > Mammalia > Carnivora > Mustelidae > Martes > Martes martes. The sequence continues at coordinate 52,864,657 of NC_137896.1, read as the reverse complement.
TGGGTAACAGTTGTCCAAGTATGTTCAGATACGTGCAATAACCATATTTAAATCCAGTGAAACAGAATAAATATTAACAGTGAAAATTTCTTCCATTCCATTCATTTTGTAATAACAGAAAGATAAAGTGGGGGGAAGGGTTTACCTTGTCCAAAATATTAAAAACTAAATAGCTTAAATAATATACTAAGTCGCTTAAATAATATAAGCCAATAAATAATGCCCTATTTTTATTTCATGTGTTATTTCATACCTATTCACAAACTAGATTTACAAAAAAGCTAGTTTAGTATAAAATCCACTAATAAATATGCTAAATATTACTGAGATGATTTTTTAAAAGGACAAAATATGTTCATGATCAAAAGGAATGAAACAAGGATCACAGGGTTGTTAGGCACATTCACATGCACATTTCCCCATTTCCCCATTTCCAAGGAAGGAACAAGTTTGTGACTCTCAGAAGACAATGCCTTATGCTCATCTCTGCTCTGTTTTGACATCACAGATAATGCTGGTGGCTTTGTATTCTTCCAGCTTCACTCAGTGGATCTAATTTTCAAAAACCCATTCTCGATGAAAATAAAACAACAGAAACATTTTAGACACTGGCTATATTAACCTCTGGAGGCAATACCTGTGGATAAAGCATTAGGATAAAACACATATTTTATTTTCATACTTCTACAATAATTTTAACATAGGTTTTTTTGGGTAATTTTAATGTGTTCTTCCCCACACACATATTTTCCAAAACATCAAGTTTGTAGCTGGACTGATAAGTCAACAAGCTTTCAAACACTCAATGTCAAAATTCAACTTTGTTGCTACTGTTAAAAGTAATGAATTTTATGTGAATGTCAAATGAATGTAAGCTTGAAATAAGTGAATCTACTCTAATGGCTATTAGCTGTTTTATTTGGAAATAATGAATTGGCATTGTATTTTAAACATAAAGTGTGACTGTTTTTTAGTCTCTGAGAAAATTTATTCCTGCATAATGTATAATTTATTTTAAGTTTGCTACTGAACAGACAGATACATATAATGGTTCTAAACATATATTTTTGTCTGTCAAAATATTATATAAACTGTGCTTAAAATAAGTAGATTTGCAGTTATACATGTAAATGTTTTCAATGTAATGGTATTGTATTAAATTGTGCTGGTGCAATTGAGGAGATCATTGTCCAGGCTTGGCTTTTTGCGGCCCTCTCTTTTTTTTTTTCTTTTTTTTTTTTTTAAGATTTTATTTATCAGATAGAGATCACAAGTAGGCAGAGAGGCAGGCAGAGAGAGAGAGGAAGGGAAGCAGGCTCCCTGCTGAGCAGAGAGCCTGATGCGGGGCTTGATCCCAGGACCCTGAGATCATGACCTGAGCTGAAGGCAGAGGCTTTAACCCACTGAGCCACCCAGGTGCCCCATTGTGGCCCTCTCTTAAAACAAAATAAGTGGTGCTTGGAGACAATTATGCAATAGAATTAAAATAAACCTTCTCACTGCTGGAACATATAAAAATATGAAATGGAAAATTTCACCTTGCATAAATCTTAAGGAAATATATGATATTATATCTCAAAAAATATGAATTGCTATTCCTGGAAAAGAAGTTCTGTCACTGCACACAGGCCTTTCTTTAAGTCAAACATATCAGTAGACAGAATATCTATTCCATAAATATTCAAAATATCTGCATCTTAAAAACCAAAGAGCTGTCTGATAATTATTGATCTAGGATACACAAGCAATCACTAAGTAAAGAACTGTCTTCATTATGTTCTACATATATTCTTTATATACATTACTAACTCTCTCAAAGTGTCTTGAATAGTATAATTATATGTATCCTCAGAAGAACTTTGCCCCTTACGCCTTAATCATAAGCATTTCTGCCTTTGGATATAGAGAGAGAGGAGGGACCTAGGATGAGCTTAAGGATGAATGAAGGAAAGAATAAGTAGTTACAGGAAGAAATATACCAGTTTGTCTGTCATTATGGACACATTTTAGAGATCCTATATTTTGCTTTATCACAAAGCTATACTACAGAGGAAAGTATTCGGAGCTAGAAAAGACAATGTGTATTGGAGCCTGTGTATGCTTTCTTCATTTTAACCCTAGAGTTAAGAGAGTTTAATTTGATTGTTAGCATTCTCCTCTAAGGCAGATATTCTGAGAGAGGTCCAAAGAATTACAAGATCATGATAAATGATTACTTCTTCATGTTTTATACAATCACCCAAAAAAGAACCCCAAATCAGTAAAAACAGCCAACTTCTAGTATTTAAATTCTTTATAATCAAGAAGTATGTGGTAATTTTGTTTTGGTTTTTGGTTGGAAAGCTATGGTTATCTATTTAAAATAAGTAACACCTTATGTATTTTGAAGCTGTTGATTTATGAATTTTTGAACCAGAAGTAGTTAAAAACATAAACCAGCTAGGACCTAAAGGCTAACCATGATAGAATAGTGGATATTAATGAAAGGAATAACTGAAAATAGCCTCCCAGTGGTGCTGCAAAATGGGGCTGGAGTGAATGAATGGCTTGGACTCACTGGCCTCTGGCCTGATTGCAGCATCACTTGGAAGACAGTAAAATGCAGAAGAAGCACATATGGCTTCAAACAGCAGCTCTGCCTCTGACTGAGGATCACAACAGTCATAATCTTAGTCAAGGCACTTAACCTCTAAAGCCTCAGTTTCCCAAATGAGAATTGCATTTATCTGTTACTAGGCTGAAATTATAGGATACCTTAAAGGCTAGATGGTAGACAGAACACACTTAATAAGTGTAAAGATATGGAACTATAAACCTAGATCTCCAACTGGGATAATTGGACAAAACACATCTAGTTATTTGGGAAGTTATTTTGCCTGTCAATCTTGTCATATTCAAATAGTTTTAAGTCTGGATTCTAAGTTAGGGATGAAGAAAGAAGAGTCGTGTTTTAAAGTACATTAACACATAGGTTATATTAGCTTTATTTGTCTTTCCAAGAACCCAATGTAGCAGAATTTTAGTGCAGCTCAGCATGCACCATGGTTGTGGTCCATGTATGAATATGAACTTAAGAAGGAGCAACAAAGTCTGTGGGAAAATTTATCTCATTATTCATGTGGGAATTTTCAGGCAATACCACTACCAAGAGTACTTTGTGATCAGAGTAATAAATGGAAAGTCTGTGGGCAGTTTGGAAAAGTCAATCAAAAGTTTCTTTAATTTGGCTGTTGTGTGTATTTCTGGTCATCCCATTTAAAAGCATCACATGACTCATTAAAATTTTTTAAAGGAAGAAAACAATGATAGGAGATTGAAAAAGGAAATTTTGTTTTTTGAAAACCACTTGAAGCTGGCCTTCAAAGCTCATAAATGTTTGTTGGGGGTGGGAGTGGAAATGTGCTGATAGACACCAATAGAAATTAACATGAAATTTAAAAACATTGGGATCAAGAAAGCATTGCAAACCATATTACTCTATGTAGGTTAAGATGTTCTGACCACAGATGGCCATGGGCATAAAATATAAGCTATGACTTAAGTGTAGGAAGCACTTTGGGTTGAACTCATGCAAAGCAATTGCAGCCCCAACCATGTTTGTCTGTGTTCACAGAGCGTGATTAGATACAATGGATGCCACATGATCTATTTTCCGTTACTCGATGTTGAGTTGACATTTAGCCTTCAGAAAAAATCTAACCCACATAGGCTTCCATTTCATAACAACTTGTTTTTCACTTCATTTTAGTTTTTTGAATAAAATTTCTATTAAGTAACACTACGTTTAGTGTTTTCCACATTTCACTTTTCAGAGAAAGCTATAAAGCTCCAGCAAACCAGTTCCTACTAGAGATTTTGAAACATAATATAAAATAAAACCACCTATCTGACTACGTAGCCTTCTGCATATTTGATTCAGTCTTCTATTGTTTTTATACCTATTACCTACAAAATAATTCTAAGATCACTATTTTTAGAAAGGTGGCTATAAAAAACCTTAAAATTAATTTTAGCTCATTCTACCTTCTAATTTAAGAAAAAAATAGAGAATTTTAAACAATAAAGGCTGAAGTGAGACAAGTTTTCAAAATTCATTTTGCTGACCTATTAGGAATTCTACTTCCTTACCTTCATCCCTAATTGAACAAGAAGTTAGGAGATATTACCCTTCATTCATGGTTTAATCTTAGATAAGCTAATTGACCTTTTTTGGTGCTGAGTAATTTTCTGTAAACGATGATTTTAGAGCATCTCTCTGACCTGGAATTTAACTACATGAGTATACATCTCTCCTCCAAATCAGTTCAAACATACTTCATTACTCATCCTGGAACTATTCAAATTATCAAATTTCTTGGATCTCAAATTCCCCATTTCCTGTGAACCAAAGGATGAAGGGAATGGCAAGAGAAAATTGTGGTGATGGTCCTGTCCTCTCACTTGATTATGCACTGGTTAGGAAAATGTATACGTCTGACACAGCTGCATACAATAGCGAAACAAGACTTGCCTTCTCTCAGTGTTCCTGTGAGAGCCCAAGCTTCTGAAACTCTAAATACCATGAGCATTAGCTCTGAGACCATTTTTCTAGTTAATGGATCTGACTCAAAGTGTAAGAAAACTTCTCTTATACCAAATGACCAAAACATCTCCTATACCGAATGAATACTCACAATAGGGCTCTGGATTACCCTCCAAGGATGTCAGGAGCCCTGGAGAGCTCTTACTACTATTTACATTTCAAGAGAAATGAAGTTCCAGAACTTGGAAGAGTCTCTAAGTCATAAAAGCCAAATTTTGAGTTTTTCTGAGTTTGGAGAGATTTTCTTTAAATGTCAAAAAGTGGGGCGCCTGGGTGGCTCAGTGGGTTAAAACCTCTGCCTTTGGCTCAGGTCATGATCTCAGGGTCCTGGGATCAAACTCCGCATTGGGCTCTCTGCTCAGCAGGGAGTCTGCTTCCCATCCACCCCCCGCCTGCCTCTCTGCCTACTTGCGATCCTCTCTCAAACTCTGTCAAATAAACAAAAAAAATATTTAAAATAAATAAATAAATATCAAAAGGGTTGGAATTAGGAGCACCTGGGTGACTCAGTGGGTTAAGCTCTGCCTTTGGCTCAGTGAACTCACCGTCTCAGGGTCCTGGGATCGAGCCCTACATCGGGCACTCCGCTCAGCAGAGAGCCTGCTTCCCTCTGTCCCCTGCCTGCCTCTCTGCCTACTTGTGATCTCTGTCTGTCAAATAAATAAATGAAATCTTAAAAAAAAAAAAAAAAAAAAAAAAGGAGGTTTGGAATGCCTGTTAATTCCTTCCAAGGAGACAGCTGTGTTCTTCACCTCTGTAAAAAAGAAAAGTCAATTTCCTCATATCTCATCTGTAGAGTATTCACATTGTATGCCATACACTGTTACCATACTTTTTATGAATGAGGTACCCTTAATGGCCCCTGACTCTTGTTGCCTATTACAATAATTGTGTCTCTTGCCTCCTGATAATTGAGTACCTCCATTTGGACTCTACTACTTCTTGTCTGTTTTCCTTTGTTTTAAGATTTTT